>NW_019397619.1:0-42279 GCF_000591075.1 Eurytemora carolleeae | reverse complement strand
CCCCCCCCCCCTTCCTAAATTCCTAGTTACGGGTCTGTTATGATTCAAAGCGTGTTCAGAATTCTGTGTATTTTTACTCCCACCCCCCCTTCCTTCAAAGTTTCACTTCTCCAGGGGGGGGGGGCTAAGCCCCCAACCTCCCATTCAGGACAAAAAATAGATTAAGTTCAACAGCTATCTGGCATGGAATTCATGGAACCTGGTATTTATGCATGCAAAAAGATAGATTTCGCAATGTCGTCTCTGTTGAACAATGATACATTCCTTTAGAAAAATCTTCATTTTGAGTGAATAAGCGGCGCCTCAGTCAAAAATTATTTGTAATTTAATTATATAATTTTGGATTTAAAAAAACAGATAAGTTGAACATGAGTTGAACACATGATAGAACAGGCAATAAAAAATCTCTTTATACAGGGTGTCCCAATAAACATGGGAATTCAGTGACGAATTCGATATCGTCTTTTTAGATAATTCTTTGATTTAGTATAGTGATACCTTCTGAGAAAGCTGTTATCTGTAAGAGTTTCGTCTGCTATGTTCACATTTTGTTTGTTTATGTTTTCACTGCATACGGTTGTACTTAGTAAAACAAGAAAATTGCAGTGTACAAACAGAGTAAACTTGTCCGTCTTCACTGTTCATCTTGAGGAGACATTATAGACACATCTTTACAGTCATTTACCTTTTTCATAAAACAAACTCTAGCAGACATAATAATATTATGGCTTTTAAAATTAGGTATTACAATGCTAATTCATAACAAAGACGATTTCCAATTCGTCACTGAATTCCCACGTTTTTTGGGACACCCTGTACCATGGATTAATATGTGTAATTGTAAACATAGTTTTAAGAAACCCTCCACTATGGCAAGTCCGATTGACAACAGAACCATTATAACCTAAAAAAATTACAAAATTCATGTAAAGACATAAGAACGGCGGTATCTTGTTCATGGTTTTTCTAGAGGTTAAACGCAAGCCTAACTAATTCAATGCACGCAAAATTAAAATACAGAGCGTCCCACAAAAAAATTGGAACAGATCGGTTCCGCCGTTTTAACCTTCATCGGATACAAAAACACAAACAAGCTAGATTTTTTAAAATGTTAATCGTTTTCTTAATTATTTCTTAAAAAACTTCCAAAAAATTTCACTATTGATTCTGAAAGATATTCAAGGGATAAGATTTTTTAACGATTTTATTTAAGAGAAATTTTTTGTTTGGGAAAAAATATCAAAAACTTGCTTTATTGTCCGATGTTTCATTTTGTCCCCCACAGCATCAAAACTCGTTCTTTTCAAATATATACCCCTTATCTAAGAATACTTACGAGCTCAAAAACTGAAGTTTTTGAATTGTAAATCCCTGCTAAAAATTGGAGTTGTCAAGAAAAATTAAATTTTGGAGTTTCCTTTGATCTCTTCCTCTCGTAAATATCATCAAATTTGTACAAAATCTTTTACAATTGCACAATGCTTGATCAGGAAAGGACTTCAACATACCAGCAACATTTAGAAAAGACGATTTTCTTGCAAACTGGAATTCAGAAACGATGATATTGTCAAAGTCTATTGAAATTGAACATGTTATTGACGAAGAAACTGATAAACAGAATATTTTTTCTCAAAGTAGTTTTGCATAGATTTACAATACCCAACCCATCAAATACCAGTTGACAATATTGAAATTTAAAAAAATCAAAAAAACTCGACCACCTTATTTAATAAACTCTCTCAAAATCAAAAATCAAAATAATAGCATGTAATTTATTATAAAAAACAGAAACAGAGGACATATTTCTATTCTATATATTCCTAGTACTAACTTAGTAAAATTGTGAATAAATCTTCTTTTTATTTAAACACGATAAATTGGATAAATTTTAAAAAATAGTTAAAATGCACAAAATATTCATTCACACGGCATCGGGGTTGGAAAAAAAGAAGCAGGAAGAAAATGAACCCAAAGAACTCCCACGACAGGAGAAAATATTAAATAAGTCGAAATATTACAGATATAATACATATTGGAATCATTCTGGGGAATCACAATTGGACACGAAACTGGGATGGTTACAAGGTGCAGTACAGTGTACTGCAGTGTGTACAAGAAGTATATTGTACTGCAGTGTGTATAAGGAGAACAGTGTACTTCAATGCTTACAAGTAGTAAAGTGTACTGCACTGCTGACAAGAATCGTTGTGTACAAAGAGTTTTAAGTGTACTGCATTGTATACAATGAGCAGTACAATGTACTACAAGCTGTTAAATATTGATAGAATAATTATACCCATTACTGAACCCCCTCCCCTTTACAGCCCCCCCCCCCTCCGGATTACACCCACTGGTAGATTGAGAAGATTGCAAGTGCTCATCAAAATCAACCTGAAATAAACAATATATTAAATAGTAGTTGACCGCCCAACGTTGCCAGTGAAAAAAAAAATTTAGATTTTTTTATAGCCTATAACACTCCCCCGCCACCCTTGAGTGCCAACAAGCCCAATCGGTCCAGCCGTTTGGCCCGCTATAGGCAACCTTTATATATACAATTGTCTCGTTTTATTATATCTGGGAGATTTTGGCTTCCTGGATCCAGATCCGCAAAAATATGCAGATCCACGGATCCGGATCCAAGGGGTAAAATATCAACCAAAAACTGAAAAAAATACATTTATACCCGAAAACCCAAATCTGAACTTTTGAAAAAAAGAGTTTTTAAAAATGTCTTAATTTCTGAATGGTTCATAAAGTAAAGATTAAAATAAGCGGAAAAATTTATTTTTTAAAAATCATTAAATCTTTAAGAAATGACCTGGATCCGGATTTGGATCCGGATCCATTTTTTTCCAGTGCAGATCCAGTGTCGGATCAAAATTAAATGGATCCTAAGCACTGCTTGAAGGTAATCTGTTTTACAGGATTAGATACTTAAACAATAAGAAAACAAAGAGGACAAAAATAAATTGAAAAAGATCAATATACAAATGANCCAGTGCTAATGATCCGGATACGTTGGATCAGTATTTTTACAGCTTCATAGAGGATCCGAATCCTGGTAAAATATCAACCAAAAAATGCACACAAAAAGGGGGGGGGGAGGATAGGAGATGATTTTCAATGATTAAGAAAAAAAAAAACCTGTTAAACCCCAACATAAAGAGTTTATGGTCTAAATAAATATTAAATAAATAAAAATCATTCCGAAAAAATCTAATATGTAAAAATTAAAAATACAATTACTAGAACAGTTACTTTTAAGTTAGACAAATGCGACAGGATTTTACATTTTCTAAAACAAAAATTATTTTTTCTCCTAAGCATTTTGGAATTGTTTGAAGCACATTTTCAATTTTTTTTTGCAAAATTAAGGTAAAAAAAATTTGAATAAAAATGATCGACATCCCCTCCAAATATTTGAATTTCCTCTAATTCCTACCCTAATTTCCCAGGGGAAGGGTAATTCTTCATAAATAAGAACCCTGACTAATGTCATTAAATCTATTTAATAAAGCTTAGCACATATAGGAATGTTAAGGCGTGACAATGTTGGAATAAAGAAATCTAAGTAAGAGATCGGTGAGAATCTAGTATTTTTTTTTGATATTTTGATTTTTATGCAGGATATCTCATAAAATCTTTCTCGACTTATTAGTTTGATTTGACTAATTTTTTAAATTTCGACCGATATTTGTTTTGGGCGAATGTTCATTTGGACTATTATTACTTCAACTAATTTTGATTATGACCAATTTTCAGGCAGGAAAGCTTATTAAAACTTTTTTTGACTGAAGTTTATTTGGGCTAATGTTCATTTAAACTAATAGTTCATTTGCACGAACTGTAAATTTTGAAATTATGTTTACTTTTCATTAAACTTTTAAAAGATAAGATTTATAACTAATTATGTATTGAGTTGAAGGTTTTATTAAAATTTGGAATTCACATCTTTTATATTTTTGCTCATTTTAAAATGACTTCCACTGCAGCATATTTTAGGGCGGTTGAACAAGTAATAAACTATTTGAATGTATCCAAATACATTGAAGCATAAATTTAAATAAAGCCAAATGAACTTATTAATTTTGTTGAGAAATTGTTCAGTCAAACAGAAAAACTTTAAATGTGGCAATTTGATGTAAAATTCGATTTGTAGTCCAGGTGAGAACAAGAAACAAATCATTTATGAAGCTTGGATGTCATGCTTTAATAATGATTAGGTTGATTGAACAATTTTTTTCTAAAAGGACTGTTCATTCAGACTAAAATATCATAATTTACCAATTTCAGGCAGAAATGCAATAGAAGGTAAAAATGTCAACTGAGAAAAAATTAATTTTCTTTAAAAATTTTATTTTCTTAAAAGTTTGTAAAACTAATCTATAAAACATCTTATTTATACTCCTTCATTGTTTTACAAAAAATGGTCATATTTTGGCTATTTCTCCTTAGCAATTCGCCTTATATATTTCAAGGTCAAAAAAGGAAAACAATTTTGAAGTTGAGCGCTGATTTTTTTTTTAACTTTTCATCATGATTAATACACATTTTTCTTCTACTTTTTCGAATTTCCAAAAAAATGAGTAAATTAACACTCCTTTGTGTATATTTTTGCTCTAGCTGGACAAACGACTGAATAGAATGGGCTGATTTTATTGAGGGAACCTATGGGTACCCTGAGGGTAACAAAGGCTTAAAATTTTGACATTTTTAGTTTAAAAATCGTTTTCTCTGCTTTAAATTAGATGTAATTAAAAATTCCACGTACAACGCCGGGGACTTCAGCTAGTTTAAGAGGTTTCCAAGAAAGGTATTCCAAGCTGGTCAGCGTACTCCTTGGCAGAGGAGTAATCAACAACCTGAACAAGAATAGTCAAGTTAAATATATTCATTAAAATGAATGCTAGCGTAATTTTGAAGATGGCAATTCCCGATTCACAACGGTACCCTTAAAAGCTTTGCAAGATCAGGTATACATTAGAAATCTATGTTTATAATTTTGACAAGACTGGTAAATTTTTCTACACAAATGACTTGCGTATTTCTACTACAGGAAATTCTTATCAAAATCAACTCTTTTAAACCTATATAAACGACAATATCTTCCACGTTATTGATCAGATAAAGGGTTCAAGAGTACTGTTGTGAATCGGGCATTAAATGGATCCTAAGTACTGATCTTAAACATGCTTATATGATATTATGCAAGGGTTTGACTCTGACTGAAGATCGATCAAAGAAAACCAATCGTTGATTACACGCGTAGTTTGATACGTTAAAGCTCTAATTTGATATAACGTTTAAGCTCTTCTCTTCTATCATAATTAACTTTAGCACAGTCTAAAAGAACAAGAGTCTCCTGAAAGCCCTGAAACTTTGAATTTTAAACAACGGAATAGTAGCAAACAAAATGCACTGGTGAATAATGGCATTCAGTTTAAAATTTTGTAATGCAAGGTTCAGAGGAGACTTCCACACTACACAACCCGAGGAGGAGCGTTGTATAAAAGGAGGAAAGATTAAAGAAATACGCACCCCTGGATCATAATTAATATATTTAGCTCATTTTGATGATATGAACCTGAAAAGGCCGGGGTAAAGAGACAAGTAGAAAATTGATCCTGGGGGGGGGGGGGGGATCCCCCAATTTTCCCCATCCTTGAGTTTACCTTCTTATTGGTGAGATCACACTTGTTTCCAACCAGCAGTTTGTTCACATTCTCACTAGCATACCGGTCAATCTCCTGATCAATCAATCAAATCAAATCAACCAATCAATCAATCAATCAATAATCAATCATTTATTCTGGTAATAAATGAGGGATTAATAAACCTATGAAATAAACCTTTGAAACAAATATATCAATTATCATCATTTTATCAATTTTTGTATAGGGTTGATTAAGACTAACAAATAAATCAATTAATATTCTGTCTCGAAGAACATAAAAACATACAATGAAAAACAACATTATAGAAGCAAATTTCAGAAGGACTTCCTTCAAAAGATTAAAAAAATGCTTCTTTGTCAAAACATTGTGTAGGAGAGAGGGCTGGAGGCCGCGTCTTAACATCATTTCAACCTGGGATTTAACCGGTTTTAGGGCTTTATCCCGTATTGATCCCAGTATTTACTAATATAAAGTTTGAATCGGGAAACCAGTGCTAATGATCCGGATACGTTGGATCAGTATTTTTACAGCTTCATAGAGGATCCGAATCCGGGTAAAATATCAACCAAAAAATGCACACAAAAACTTTTTGCTTTTAAAACCTTAATCTCAAGAGTAGAATAAAGAGATATTGCAAGAATGTCCTAATCTCTTGAATGTTTTAAGTTTTAGCATAAAAATAAGTAAAAAAAACGAAGTAACAAAATTAGAATTTTTTCTTTTGATCAAGAAAATCAGAAATGTTCACGATCTGGATCGAGATTCTTTTTATTAAGGGCGAATCCCGGATCCGCATCTAGAAGCTACAATGTAGGCTTAACCATAAAGGTAGGGGGGTTAAACTAACCTGTAGCCACTGCTTGACATTATTGAAGGATTCCTGATCGGTTACATCATACACAACAATAATTCCGTGTGCTCCGCGGTAGTAGCTGGAGGTAATAGTCCTAAATAAAATAACAACTTGTGAACATTAATATATTTTCTTTAGAAATAATCGCTGTCCCGGGACATAAAAAAAGTGTTGTTATTTGATTGATTTGTTTAAGCCATAAGTTCTAAATTTTATTTTTTCTCCAGATAAAATTTATGATGACAGATGAGAATTTTTAATATTTTTATTAAATTTTATTCACACGTAAGTCCAAGGATCCATACCACTAATGTTAACTAAGAAAAAAAAACTTTAAAAATTAGAAAGGATTTTGTTTTCAATATTTGGACTAATTAAGTTAATTATAACTGATAATTTTATTTCAATCATTCAATCAATGTCCTAGAGGACGTAATTACCTAAACCTCTCCTGTCCTGCGGTGTCCCAAATCTGGAGTTTAATTGTCTTCCCGTCGAGTTCTATTGTCCTAATCTTGAAATCTACTCCAATAGTAGAAATATACGACTCTGTGTACGTGTCATCGGCAAACCTAAAAAAGATTACTATTAAAGGGACTTAAAAGCATAATTTCAAATTAACCTTCATTGAAAAAATGTAACTGTCCGATTTACAACGGTACCCTAAAAGGCTTTGTCTGATAAGGCATAAATCGGGTATTGCCATCTTTGAATGGAGGATCACTTGAAATCATGCTTATAGTCCCTTTAAAGGGACTGTTAACGATTAAATAATCAGTCTAAGTTGTAACATTTCTGAAGACTACTACAATAATCGTGCTCGATAAATTACATCATGAAAACAAATTAAATTGTTAGCAACTGAATGATAAAGACACCAGTCTACTACAAAACAAAGAAAAGATAAAGGAAATTTTATGGGTCTTTATACGTTTAATCCAAAACTTTTGTTTTTCTGTAACTGTTCATTTGAACAAATTCCTTCTTTAAAATGATCAATTTTCAGCCGGCGAAGGTAACGTGGTAAATATTTTTTGAAGGGTTACTTAAATTAGGACTAACTGGCGAAGATTGAGAATTGAATGGTTCAATTAATAAAGATTAAAATATAACCTTAAATTCTTTAAACATTTAAACCCTTAAACAAGCAGGAGGGCGAGGGGGTCAAGCTAGCGTGGAAGGCGGGGGCGTAAATAAAGTATGTGTGAGGGGGGAGGGGGGGGGGGTTCACTCCACCTACGTAGAAGACAAGATTTGCCAACTCCAGAATCTCCGATGAGCAGAAGTTTAAATAGATAATCATATTCAGGGTTCATTGTGGACATATCAGGGTATAGATCTGAAATTATACAAATTGAAAACGAAATACTGTAGAGGTTAAAATCCCCGAAAGAGGATTAAATTCCGCAAATCAGGTGTCTGATTCTGGAACCAGAGAAGACCTACCCATCTTCCTCTTCTCCTTATATATCCACGTTTTTCGTAATCTATTCGAAGCAATTAAATGTACTTTTAAAGTACACCAACATATTAGAGAGCTAAGTTGTTCTAAAACACCCTTTCCTGTTGATTTTGTACAAGATACTTTATAATATTTACAACACAATTTATCTCTAGCCAGCTATATTTCCAAATATGAATCCAAACCATTAATATCATATCAATAGCTATGATAGATCATTTACAATGAAAAACAATATGACGGTATGAATAGAGCTGAAAACTTTAGAATGGAATACCTTTATTCCCGATCGGTTAATTAATCTGGAGATTAATTACAAGAGGAGAACAAGCATTATTTAATCTCGAGATAAAGAAAAAGAGTGGATCAGGCATTAATCCCGATATCCACCATTCAAAAGTTTCCAGCTCAGAATAAAAAAGAGGGATGAAGCACATCTAGGAGAAAGGGGGTACCCCATACCTAGATTTCTCAAGGGGAGGTTGCCGCCCTCCCCCCTCTTCCCAGAGATTAAAACCGCGTAATCTGTAGGTCAACTACGACAAAAAATGTTGAATGTTCAAATCAGGTCGTTAAATATTAGAAAAAATAATTAACATACAAAGTGATTCAGGGGAATCACATTCGATTTCAAGAATAGATGACGAAATGTAAAAAGGGAAACTTGATCATCATCAATATTTATAACTAACAAAAAAAGACTATTCGTGAGAGCAACAATTTAAAGCGAAAAACAACAATTTTTGGCGAAAGAAGCCATATTTCATTGTTTAATTATACATTATTAATCCTTCCTCGGAAATTGGCCAGACAAATTATACAAACTAAAATATCGTTGATAATATTCAACTAATTTGACAAAATGGTGAAGTATGAACACGTCTTGAGCAGAGAGGGTGACACAGGATTAAAACTAATAAATAGATCTCAACCAGAGTCGCCATGACAGCAGTTAAATGACGTATAAAGAATTACGCCCGATAAGTCTCAAACACGCATGCGCAGTCACTGAACTCGCGCATGCGCAGATTGTTTGGCACCTGCGCACAAAACAACTTTTTAAACCCAGGGATAAATACCAATCAGAAAACAAATAATTAAATCTTATCCAAAAAGTCAAAATTTGATAAGATTTTTACAAAAAATAAATTAAAAATTGCATAATTTGTCGTTTTATTTAACGAAAACTAGGTAATCAAATGCCGTTTCCTGAGAATTTAACAGTTTTGAAATTCGTCCATTAAAGTATCCCTGAAAATTTATTCCCAGTGTACTGTAGACATGTGGCAACTTTCATATTTCTTGCGTCAGTTTAGTTTATTTAAAGTTCACTTGATAGAATTATGTCCTTTAAAATATGTGTATTAATTTTTAATGTTTCAGGCTTAAAGGGATATCTTTTAAAGATATGGAATCTTCTTTAAAAAGGTGTAGTCAAAACACACTTGCTTTTTGTGTTCTGTTATCCCTTGATTAAGTAGATAATAATTTTGATATTTTCGTAGTTGTATTTTTTACTGATTTTTTTATCTATAGTACACCGGGTGATACATGTATATAATTCAAATAAAATGTTTAACCATGGACACAGCTTATAATGTCTTAAAAAAGCTCAAACCTCATTTTCAAAATTAAAACCAAAAATTACAATTTAAAGGTTCTTATGTATACCACTACCAGAAGTATAGCTCTAGTATTATTCATTCATAAAGTTAATTTCTGTCTTCATTAATTGAAATCTACCTTATATCTTAAACAATTAAATATAATGTCTTTTGAGAAATGATGAAAATTAAGAACACATGAAAGAAATATTAATTCTAAATGTTAAACCATCTTATACATGGATCACCTTAACATCTTTTGGTATATTCCTAGAGAACGATTTTTGGACCCCCCCCCCCCCCCTCAATCTTTTGTGTTTCATTTTTAAATTTAAAGAGCATCATGAAAAAGAATTAATAACAAAAGATTTAATTTTGACGATAAATCATTTTTGCATTTTTGGAAAGCTTTAAAATTAAAAATCCAGGTAACATAATTGAAAAATACCATCCTCCTATTTAAAACCTGTAATTGTGAAGTATGAGAAATAAGAAAGAATTTGGCCAAGATACTTACATCAATCAGAATTTGTACGATCTTAAAAACATTTTTGTTAACTATTCATAATATTAATAAAGGTTATTTCAAGAATAGGCTAAACTTATTTGAATGTAAGCAAATTTTGCTTTCTATGTGGGGAAATAAATGAATTTTTGGGTAAAAAGTATTCAAACGAAAAATTTCCTTTCCACCAATATTACATTTTTACATTTTGAAAATATATACCCAGGGAGCCTTAAATAAATGCCCAGATCCTTACAAACCTTTTAGAGTGGGACATTTATATGATATTTTCGTTCTAGTTCAATGCTTTTTGGTGACCTTTACATTTCCACTTTCCAACACATTGAATACTGAACAATTATTGGATAAATTTAGTATATTTAACAGATCTAAACACAGCTACAGGTTAATTTCATAACAGATTTCTAAAAATACTTATCGGACTAAGATATGGCTCAACGATGAAACATGATTGGGCCAAACTGAGGTTGCATTTAAAAAACGTAAAACGACAACTAATTTGGACATTTTAATAGAAAATTTGTTAATTCAAATTAAAAGCTTTTAATTTTAACTTTCATAATTCATGCACTGGGTTAGATTTAAATATATGATCATTACAGGTTCTTCAATATTATGTTTTCTTTTGTGACATTTAAAGCATTTTATAAAAAAAGCTATAATTATTCCACTGATTGTTGTCCAGAAGATTTTCACATCTTTTAATTTTAGATTCAATTGCAACTAAAGACAGTAGCTTTGAGTTGAATATGGATTAATGAAAATCTTATTTATGTCATGAAGGATGTAGGATCCACTCTCACAGATTTTACATAGTTTCTCCATCAGTAGTAGATGTTGGGTCCAATCCTTCCACCTAAAAAAAATATTTATACACTTGAAATTCATTATCTTCATTTTTGCAGTGATTATAATTATTTTTCGGAAAATTGCATTTTTGCTTGAATTTAGATCTGTAATTGCATGCTATTATTTTGGTCTAATCTTCTTTAACGTTTACTATTCATTTAAGGACTTAAACCAAATTTACAATGACTCTCCACTTATGGAGTAGCATTTCATATTCACATCGGTATCATTAAAAGCTTTGTCGGATCAATAATAAATATGATATCCACAAATTTTTTTTAAGTTGATTTTCCCAATTAAGTGACTTGCAAATTTCTACTGCAGAAACAATAAAGAAATTATCAGAATTGAATTCTTCATAAGCTAAATACAAAGATATCTTCCACATTATTGATCCAATGAAGGGTACCGTTGGGAAAAGGGCATGTCCCTCTTTAAATGGAGGGTTATTTGAAAATACATAAAATAAAAAATAAGAAATTTTCAAAGTTTTACCTCATAAGTAGAATCATGCTGTGCCAAAATGTCCATAATACTACGCAGCTTCATCCACCACTGGTTACCATCAGAAGACACTCTAAACAATTTTAATTATTTCAGAGAGAATTATGATAAGAGCCTAAATAGTCTTGGTCCCAAGCTTGATAGTCTATTGCTTGATCAACCCTATATCTCTGGCTGGAATCCTTCCTTGCTGGATTTTCAGATTCTAAAAGATCTAGAACAACCACTAGACACAAGTCTTCCTAACCTTCTCCGCTGGTTTAATCATATCAAATCCTTTTCTAAGCAAGGTACGCTGTCTGCACTGAACAAAAATTAAAATAAATGAATTAAAGCTGAAAAGGCTCTTTGTCTTTATTAAATAACTCAATATTTTAGAAAGAAAACAACTCCTTGCTGGAACTATGTCGGTTGAGGAAGCTATTTCTAAGATGTCTGTCTCCTCAGGGTCAAACTTGAGTCCAGAAGAGAAGAAGGAGTTGATGAAACGAAACCTTCAAGAGGTTCTAGGAGAGGACAGGATAGATGAAATACTTAAGATTAGAGATCTGAAGATATACTGGGGAACAGCCACCACTGGGAGACCCCATATAGCTTACTTTGTTCCTATGTCTAAGGTACCACAGATTCAGATAGAGAGGGGGGGGGGGGGTTTGCAGACCTCCTTTCATAGATAATAGCATTTTTTTAACCAGTTATAAATATAAATTTTACAGCATTACCATAATCAGCATAACTGTTCTTATATTCATCATTGAAATAGAGACTAAGACTAAGATTCAATGATCACATGTTTTAAACTCCTTAAAATAGTGGGTAACAATTCTTTATTATAGATTGCTGACTTTCTAAAAGCTGGTTGTGAGGTCACCATTCTGTTTGCAGACCTTCATGCATACTTAGGCAAGCATTAATAAATCAAAACATATTTTTTCAGTTTAGAATAAAAGACAATTTTTATCCGAATATTATGTAAAAAAATATTGATTTTTGTGTACAGACAATATGAAGGCTCCTTGGGAACTGCTCAAATTAAGAACTGAGTACTATGAGCATGCCATTAAGGTGAGAAAATAAATTCAAAAAGGCAATGCTGAAATCGCCTAAACAGACAAATTTTCAACCAATAATAAGGTGAAACAAACCAACAATCCGTTTTTAAATATTTTTTTTTATATTTAGGCCATGTTGACTAGTATTGACGTTCCTCTAGAGAAACTGAGGTTTGTCAGGGGTACAGAGTTTCAGCTTTCAAAGGTGAAACAAAATGTTTTGAAAATTAAAAACATGATTTTCTGTTTAATTAAATATTATAAAGCAAAATAAACATTTCCAAATAAAAAACAGTATTTGGAACTCCCTTCTGGCCTTCCTGAAACTTAAGTGACTAGATTAATCCAATTTTACAATAATTTGGTTGCAAATTTAAAACCAAATATCATTTCAAGACCCCATGTTTAAACCAAAATATAAACAGGAGTACACTCTTGATGTCTACCGACTGTCAAGTATTGTTACTGAGCATGATGCTAGGAAAGCTGGAGCTGAGGTTGTGAAGCAGGTAATAAGAATCAAAATAAAAAATAGAAAAAAATTTAAAGTCTTTAAAAATTATGAAAAAATTGTTAAGGTTTCCCATCCTCTACTTTCTGGTCTTCTATACCCTGGTCTGCAGGCCCTTGATGAACAATATCTAGGAGTTGATGCTCAATTTGGAGGAGTGGATCAGGTGACTTAACTTAATTCTCATCATTTTTTCTGTGAATTCAGAACAAGAAAATAACAGGATTTTATTAAGAGGAAAATCTTCACCTATGCTGAGAAATACTTGCCACACTTGGGATATGCTAAAAGAGCCCATTTTATGAACCCAATGGTTCCAGGTAATAAAATATTTAATCAATCTTAGAAATAATGATAAAAATGTAACTATTCAACATTTTTTAGGATTGACTGGAGCAAAGATGTCCAGCTCTGAAGAAGAAAGCAAGATTGATCTGCTAGATTCTGCAGCAGATGTGAAGAAGAAGCTTAAGAAAGCTTTTTGTGAACCTGGAAACATCACAGATAATGGAGTTCTCTCATTTTGCAAGGTAAAAAACAATGGTATTATTTTGTTGTAATAAATATACTGATAAAATGTTTTTCAGTACGTGATATTTCCAGTAGCTTTGAAGGGAGAGGATTTCCTCATTGAGAGACCAGCTGATCATGGTGGCAATGCTACTTTCCCTACTTTTGAGGTGAATATTCACTTAGTCAACTTAAACCAAATCCTTGATTTTATAAAGTTCTGTTGTTGAAAATAAAGATATCTTAGGATCTGGAAAAGGAGTTTGCTGCAGAGAAGATTCACCCTGGAGACCTGAAGACTTCTGTAGAAAGATACCTAAACCGACTTCTGGACCCTGTGAGGAAGATTTTTGAGCAGCCTGAGCTGAAGAAACTAGTATCAACAGCATACCCACCCCCACCTAAGGTAGAAAAGGCAACACATCAACATGATTCTAGACACATAGGATCAGAATCTGATATTCAACTATGTCAATGTTTAGGTTAAGCCAAGTGGTGGAAAAGGAGGAAAAGGTGGAGCAGCTGCCCCAGAGACTGATGATATTATTCCATCCAGGTGAAAAAGCTTAAAATCTAATAATTCAAAATTCACTTAGATAAAAGTTTGTGAAATCCATTTCAGTTTTAAAATTCAATTAATTTGTATCAAACATTCAGGCTGAACATGAAGGTAGGAAGAATCATTGAAGTGAGCCGACACCCTGATGCTGAAAAACTTTATGTTGAGAAGATTGATCTTGGGGAACCCAGCCCCAGAACAATTGTGTCAGGTCAGAAATAAAACAAATTTTTTCTCACAAATGATCGGATTTTTTGAAAATAATTATTCTTTCTACTATTGGGTGCAAATGTTCCTCACTACCCCCCCCCCCTCAACAAAACTGTCTAAATATTTTCTAAATAGGTTTGGTTGACTATGTCCCTGAATCTGAGATGAAGGACAGATTAGTGATTGTACTCTGTAACCTTAAACCTGCCAAGATGAGAGGAGTAGAATCTTGTGGTAAGAAATTCATAAAAGTTTCATAAAAATTAAATCTAAAAAATAAAAAGTTATGTTTAGGAATGGTTCTGTGTAGCAGCAGAGATGATCCTAGGGAAGTTGAACCTCTTGCTGCACCAGAGGGTAGCCAGCCCGGAGACAAGGTAAACTAAAGGCTTAAATTTTATCAAAAATAATTCTAGCTATAAAGTAACATTTCAAATTTACTAGAATTCGCAAAAAGCTGATCAAGCATGCATAATATATCCATCTTTTAACAAATTAACTTTTTTGGTTTTTTAACATTTAATTGTCAAAATTAACCAATTTCAAAGCTTTAAAAACAACAACATCTTCCACAATTTTGAACCTGCCTCTGAAGTCTTGAAATCTTTTGCAAGCTTCTCCCAAACCTTCTTCTTGGGTGAAATAAGGCTGAAATGGTACCATAAGGAATTAGACACGCCACTCTTATAAAAAATAATTAAGTATCACTTTTATTTTTTCAGACACAACTGCCCTTTTATTTTATATTAAACCAAATTCAGATTTTTAAAACTATTTTCTCTGTTAGGTTTATGTGGAAAGCTATGAGAGTGGGAATCCCGATGAAGTGCTCAACCCCAAGAAGAAGGTATGGGAGAAGCTTGCCGAAGATTTCAAGACCTCAGAGGCAGGTTTAGCTCAATGGCAAGGAAACAACCTTCTCACCGACAAAGGACAAGTAACCGTCTCCAAAGTGAAAAATGCGCCAATCAAATGAGAAGAAAATACTCCAGCGAAAATTATGCCTCAAATGAAAACCAAATTCCTATTTTATGAAAACATTGTTTGCATAAAAAAAATTAATAAAATGATAAAAAGCTTGGAATAAATCTGCAGAATATTTATTAGGATTGTGTGTCTTTTAATATTAAATTATTGCATAATTAAATATTAAAAAACATGTTTATAGAAAACTAACCTGTATGTAAAGTCAGTTTCTTTGGCAACATCTTCAACAGGCTGGAACCTAGAGACAAAAATAATTTATTAAACCAAATTTTCTGTACCAAAAAATATAATTTTTTTCATTCTTAACCTAAAAATCTATGTGGCGAGTATTCAAGACAAAGTGCCAAATTATTTGAAGTAGTTTCGAAAACTTTAAAAGAATTTTTTTAAATTTTTTGTGATATTTTTTTGTAATTAAACAACGTCAATTAAAATCTAACGCATTGAAATTAAAACAGAACTAAAAACATGTTATTCTGATTCAGTGAGAACAGTTGTAAAGATAAAAACTATTAAATCAAGGTTTAATTTCTAAGGTTCAGCTACTTGGTTCCAGCTAACATTGGTATCGTCAAATATAAAGAATGCAGTGTCGCAAGAAACTTCAACTAGTCAGAAAATTTAACAGCATTAACGGTTCCTTACTAGTTGCAAATATCTAAAATCTACAACATTGGGCTGCAAAGATATAGGGACTAGAGTAGAAAATAAGAGTTTGTGGCAAGGACTCAATTTATTTAACCTAACTTTGTATTTTGTCCCCAATAAAAATATTTTTTATATTTTTAATAATATATTTATTTTGCAAAGTTATAAACTAATAGTTTCCCACGGAGGTTCATTATAAAGGTTCAACTACTAGTTCAAGTGTAATATTGTAATGGTTAAATTTAAGAATTTAGAACCACCCAACAGTTATGCACTGTAGGGGAATTAGCCTCAATAGTAATTACAAATTACAAATTAAAATATTAAGAAAAAATTTCACTTGTAATTTGTAAGTTACTTGTACCTGTATGATCTGGTGCGCATGCCGAGCAGAGTAGCAGTGGAAGGATCATCAGCATGAACGGTTCCTGAACCATCTGAGATTTTATTTTTTTAAAAGGACTATCTCAAGATTTGTACAGGGATGAAAAATTAAAAATTAAAAAATGGTAATCAGAAGACAATTTTATTCAACCTTTTTGAAGATACCAAATTTCCGGGGAAAGGAGGAGATTATTTTTTAAGAATATATACACCCCTGAATTTTTTATATCAGCTTATTTCCCCTAAATTGATTTTTTAAAAAGTTTGGAGAGCTTTCTTCTACCTGTTACTAAAAAAGCAGCAAAAAATGTTTATAACCATTATTAGTTTAAACAAAAAATAAAGATCAATTAATTCAAATCAAAAAGAGGAAGAGAATAAAATTAAGTTGACTAAAATTGCCAAAATAATGTGAGAACTGAAAATTTGACAAAATTAAAAAAAAATATCATAGAATGTTGATCATTGGACTTAAAATCCTCCAAGGGAAGAATAATTAAAAACGAGTTAACAAAATTTAATGAGATTTTTGTACAATGTACATTGGGAATCATAAAACTGTGAAAAAGAAATTTATTTTCTTAAAATGAAATTAGTTTTCCCAGTAAATGGAAAATCCACTTATCAAGTGAAATTGGTTCGTGTAAACTGAACAATTGCTATGTTTCATATTCAATGGACTTTTTAAATTATAACTTGAGTCGAACAGTCGCTTTTTTTCCGCTGTGAGTCCCACTGCATACAACTAATTTTTCTCGAAAAGCTAAAATTTAGCAATTTAAAAAACCTCTACAAAAATTGAAAAATATTGATGATTTTTAAAGAAAAAAGATTCTTTATGTGAATGATAACCTATAGAGAGTTCTTAGGATTAGGATCTGCAAGAAAATGCGGATCCAAAAGCACATAATCAACTTGATCAATCTCGAAGAAATTTGTGTTCATTTCCTGGATCCGGATCCACTTTTTTTCAGAGCGGATCCGGATCAAAATGAAGTGGATCCTAAGCACACTAGACTTACCATCTCTTGCGGCCACATGAGTCAGCTGTTCAATTAACCAGTTTACTGTCTTGGCTGCCATCTTTGTAGCCACGTTCCTTAAAATTATAGTTTGGGATCCTTTCACATCTAATTTTTAATGGGACTATAGACGTAATTTCAAATGAATCTCCAATCTTAAAAGAGTTGCATTTCTCATTCACAACAGTTCCTTTTAAAGGTTCATCTGATCAAGAATGAATAGGACAGCTAATTTCAGTACAATTTAATAATTTCCCCCCCCCCACCCCTTTCAGAATCATCATTTTCCCCCAAATCCAGAACTTAAAAACAGGTATATTTTACAGGTTTCTGAATCCCATGCAAACTTGAAGTTTGCTGCAAAGAAAATTGGATTTTAGTAGCATAATGGAGAGTTTTGGTGCCCTTAAAAGGTTAACTTCAAGGTCCCCCCTGAGTTTTTATTCAAGCATTTCTGATTCTGCTTATTTCCATTTTTTCCCCTTCCCTCTTCCCATTTTTTCCTCCCCTTTTTCTCTTTCCTCTTTCCCCTTCCCTTTTTCCCTTTCCTCTTTCCCCTTCCACCTTTTTCCTTCATTTTTTCCCCCAAACCCAATAAAAGCTCATATTTTTGCCCTGCTCGGGGAGGGGGGGGGGGTCGTAAAAAATATAAATTTCGTATCTGAAAATTTATTATTTTCAATTGTGGTTTCTGTTTAAGTGACTCGCAAATTTATGCTGCAGAAACAATTAAAGAAACTGTCAGTACTATTCACTTTTAGAGAAACCGTTGTGAATTGGGCATGCCATCGTTAAATAGATACTTACTTAGACTTACGTATACATACAGTCCCTTTAAGAGAATCCAAAAAATAAGAGATATTTATCTTGTTTAACTTTGCCTTTGTTCACCCATACTACATTTCTACTCTGACTGGTTAAGTTAAAAACTAGATAAATAAGTTTGAGATTTGATTTAGTAAAGTCATTTTGAGTCTGACTCTGTAGTATGGAAATAGGACATCCCTTAAATAGAATTTACAACATTTAAAATAAAATAAATATTGTTTAAATACCCATCCTACCAGACCTACTTCAAGTACCTTTTCTACTTCAAATACCTATCCTATTCTAAGTATCTATCCTCCTCAAGTACCTATCCTACTCTAAGTACCTATCCTACTCCAAGTACCTATCCTACTTCAAGTACCTATCCTACTTCAAGTACATATCCTACTTCAAGTACCTATCATACTCCAAGTTCCTATCCTACTTCAAATACCTATCCTACTTCAAATACCTATACTACTCCAAGTACCTATCCTACTTCAAGTACCTATCCTAGTTCAAGTACCTATCCTACTCCAAGTACCTATCCTACTCCAAGTACATATCCTACTCCAAGTACCTATCTTACTTCAAGTACCTATCCTGCTCCAAGTTATACCTACCCTAATCCAAATACCTATCCTACTCCAAGTACCTATCCTACTCCGAGTACCTATCCTACTCCAATTACCTATCCTACTCCACGTACCTATCCTACTCCAATTACCTATCCTACTCCAAGTACCGTTCCTACTCACGCCAAGTACCTATCCTACTACAAGTACCTATCCTACTCCAAGTACCTATCCTACATCAAGTACCTATCCTACTCCAAGTACCTTTCCTACCCCAAGTACCTATCTTACTCCTATTACCTGTCGAAGGGCGAAGGCCAGCCCCCCTGCTGCATATGTCCAAGAATATTTTGACGAACTGTAAACTTGTTTTTACCCTCCTCGGAATACAGCCTGTAATGTACATAATATGTTATATAAGAATATATTATATTGATTATAATACTTGGATTTCTATGTTGTTTTGGATCCAATACGTGTCCAAACACCAGGAATATATTTTTTGTGGGACCTCACATAACCCCAGTCAAATAAAAACAGAAAAATCTTTGAAATAAAATTTTTTATTTAGCATAAATACTGTAAGTGTAATTTCAAGCAACCCTCCATGCAAAGATGGGAATGACCAGTTTACAACGGTATCCTTGAAAGCTTTTTCTGAAGTATGAATTAGACATCAATGTTTTTGTTTCTTTAAACTGTTTTTAAAATTACGTAGCCAGGAATCTTCCACATTTTTGATCGGATTAAGGTAACAAGGATATCGTTTTGAATCGGGCAATGTAATATTTGCATGGAGGGTCACTTAAATCCCATTAATGTGTGGTGTTGGGATGATGGTCGATCGTTTATTACTATTATTATTACTGCAGGGTTAACCATAAAGAGTAAGAATTTAAAAAGATATTTTTACATTTTGGTTTCCTGTACCTTATCGCTTTCTTTTTTACTTAGCAATAGCATTTCATTTAAAGGCTATATCCCAGTAATTGAACAAAATTCATTCTAGAATCCTTAGATTTAAGGAGTTCAAGGTGCTCATTAAAGGTCTGTAAGCGTAATTTCAATTGACCCTCCATTCAAAGAAAGCAGTGCCCGATTTACAACGGTACCCTTGAAACCTTAATCTGATAAAAACTTGGAAGATATCTTCGTTTTTCTGACTCGAGTGTTTATTTCCATGAGTTTCTCCATTGCTTCTTTAAACAAGAAATGCACAAATCACTTTCGCAGAGAAACCACAAATGCAAATAAACATTTTAATGGAACAAAACATTATGTCTAATTCATACTTGATCATACAAAGCTTTCAAGGGTACCGTTGTTAATCGGACATTGACATCTTTGCATGGAGAGTCAATTGAATTTACACTTACGGTCCCCTTACAAGTCTCATCTTGTTGGGAGACCTTTTACCTGTAGAAGAAGTCGGTGCTGTAGTTCTCACTGGCCATCTCATTCCTGTTCCAGACAGTGTTCAATTCAACAGTACAGTACAGTACAGTACAGTACAGTACAGTACAATACAGTGTAGTGCAGTGCAGTGCAGTGCAGTGCTGTACAGTACAGTACATTGATGATTCCCTTAAAACCATAAATTGGAAATTGATCAGTATCATTTCTAGTTCACCAAACAGAAACATTAGGTAACAAATTACAGCATAACTAACCTATTGATTTAAATAGATAATTCTTTTTAAAACTTTTAAAATTTGACCTATTGGAATTCTTAATTTGAAATATGATATGTCTGCGACATCGGATTTTAAAGATATAGGCATAAAAAATCAGATTTTGTGGAAGAAATTTGTTGGTATTTTTATTTGATAATTTGATTGAATGATTGATAAATTGTTTAAAGAATTTATTGATTGATTGTTTGATTGTTTTTTGTTTGTTGTTTGTTTGATTGATTGATTGATTGATTAATCAATTGAACTCTGCCTAAGGATGAGACCACGGTAGATGTTCCCTTCGTCCATCTTATACGCCATGATATCCATATCCTTAATAGAGAATACTAATTAATGGAATTTAAAAAAATAGTTTTTTATACAATGAGGACTAAGATATATTACCCTCATTAAATCCTAAATACAGAACTAAGATATATTACCCTCATTAAATCCAAGATACAGAACTAAGATATATTACCCTCATTAAATCCTTGATACCAAACTTCTCCTCAAATATGTATGCAGCATCAGCCCCACCGGCTAAACCTGGAAACAAATATTCATATTATAAAAATTGTTGATTGATAAAAAAAGTTAATTGTTAAATTTGTTGTTAATCCATTTCAAAATCAGTATTAGAGGGATTAATAAAAATCCTTTCGGACATCTCTGATAACACCTTTATATGCTAAAACAACGACCAAACCAATTGCAGACATCGCAGTAGAGTCGGACATTTTTCATTGATTAAGTCCTTTTTCGCTTTAAAATTAAATGTTCCTGATTAAGTTCGGGAATTATAGATTTGGGCAACCTCATACAGTTCCAACATACATACAGTTCCTGGTTTACTCTTATAAAATAATAATAATAATAATAATAATAATAATAATAATAATAATAATAATAATAATAATAATAATAATAATAATAATAATAATAATAATAATAATCTGTTGTAGGATATTTCCGAAAGTTGTAATAAAATAATATCCTAACCTGCCATAGTAGCCAGATATCCACAGTATCCACCCATAGTTTCAACGATAAAGACTCGACGCTTGGTGCCCTGGGCGCTTTGCCGAATTCTTAAAAACAATATTTAAATTTCTAGATAAATCTGAATTTAAATGGGTAAGGGAGGAAAAAGTAAAAAATATTAACTTTACAAATTGACATTTAAAAAAATTAAATAATATCTAAGCTTATTTATCTGACAATGAAGTTAGAAAGCTCAAAAATGGTTTAAATGGCATGGGGTCAAGTTTTGTAAATTTATATTATTAAGACATGGTTTCGGCAAAAAAAAATCAATGTTCTCTAAGCAAACTAGATTGCTAAAAAAGTTGTTTTAAATTAGTGAAAATCAAATAAAACAAGACTTTTTCAGGTCGTATCTAGACAGTCAGACGGTTAGGGCTTTGAGTTCTTACATAAAAAGTTACAAAATTTGGGGACCTTTCCATTTTATGGTTGAAACAATATTGTGATAAAACCAGAAAAAGCAGACTAAAGCCTTGAAACTAAATTCTATACGTTTGATTTTAGACCTGTAAATACACTTAATTTCAGAGTTTATAAAAACTGGTGTAATTTTCTTAATATTGAGATTATAACTCAGTAGAATGAATATCAAAAGAAGTTTATGTGCTTGTCCATTTCCCCCCCCCCCCCCCCCCTCTCCCGTCCCCTTCTCAATATACCTGTCACAGATCTCTGTGATCTCATTAAGGGCTGTATCTGCACCAATAGAGAAATCTGTCCCAGGAACGTTGTTGGAGATTGTGGCGGGCAAAACAACCTTTAAAGGGACTGTAAGCGATATTTTAAATAACCCTCCATGCAAAGAGGGTAATGTCCGATTTACAATGGTACCCTTTAAACATTTTACTGTTTATCGAGTAGAGAGAGCTCCGTACATCTCTAGAATAAGGTTTAATTGCTGTTAAACTTGGTGTACGCTGCGTACTATGTGAACCCAGCTGATCCGTTACTTGCGTCCCTCGAAAAAATTGAATATTTTACGCTAAAAGCGGTTTTCAAAAACTCGTCAGTAAATTTTTATTTTCTGTCACTTCTAGAAAGTAGCTCTTGCTATTTCTTAAATATAAAACAGCTTAAAAGCAAAGTGTTCAGTGATTAGGACTATGTCCCACATCCTAGATCACTTAAATCTTCAAACGTCACACAACTACCCCTTCAGTCCCTTCAAGGGATTGTAGGGGTAGATTCAAATGACCCTCCATTTAAAAGGTGGATGTCTATCTCACACCGACACCCTTTAAACCTCTATCAAAATATCAAAGAGAAAGATTTCGGTGTTATTCAATCAACACGTTTTTAATTTCTCTAAATCATAAATGTGCAAGTCATTTTCTAAGAGAATTGAAAATAATTAATTTCATTATTGATCAGAGAAATGTTTAAAGGGTGCTACTGAGAATCGTACATGCTACCTTTTAAATGAAGGGTCACTTAACTCTGAGCTGCAGAGAAGGACATAGGAAACAGCAGGTGGAAATTAGTAAAACAAAATTTTAACATAAGATTAACAGTTTTATTCATTAAATTATTACATAAGATTTTTCTTCCTTTTCAGAGCAAGGGAGGGGGGAATACATTGAAGATTACGAATCCACCCATGCTTCGAGCTTTTTATGTTATAATTCCAGTTTTAACAAATATCTTAAACTAAAATTAAACAAACAAAAAAGTTACCATTGGAATCCTGAATTGTTTATATTTATCTCTTTGCTGTGAAAACTGAAGAACTGCACTGAATGCTTCAAACCCTAAACATAATATTTTTACCATTGATGAGCTGAATATGTTTGAATTTCACATTGGGTAAGCTACAACTGACCTCCAATGACTTTTTAAGTAACAGCTAACATCCAATGACTACTAACCCTTTAACTGACCTCCAATGATTCTAAACTTCCAACTGACCTTCAATAACTACTAATCCTACAGCTGACCTCAACTGACTGATAAAAACCTTTCATTAGCCTTCAATGATTCTAATCCTATAACTGACCTCAAATGAAAGTTTAACCTATAACTGACCTCCAATGACTTATAAACCGTTCATTAGCCTCCAATGATTCTAATCCTTCAACTGACCTCAAATGAAAGTTTAACCTATAACTGACCTCCAATGACTTATAAACCGTTCATTAGCCTCCAATGATTCTAATCCTACAACTGACCTCCAATGACTACTTATTGTACGTCTAGCCTTCAATAACAAATTAACCTACAACTAACCTCCAATGACGACTAGTCCTTGAATCTTGTGTTTCTCCAGATTTTCTGCACATTTAGCGAAATCCTTCTCTGGTAGGGTTCTCTTGGTTCCCAGCAGGGCTCCACCCTAAAATGTTAAACCTCTTTAACCTGAAGTTTTTCATCCTTTTCTGTTTGTTTAGTCAGATCACCAACCCCTCAATTCTTTTAGAAAAATCTGCGAAATCCAGACCAGTGAGTGCCGACCTTCCATATTTATTTGCTAATTTTGTGGTAGTTTATATCCTTTTCTTGAACAAAATAAATAGAAATTTGATTATAATCAATTAAAAAAGTTCATTTTTTCTATATTTCCCCAATATTTCTCTAACAACCAGGCTAATTCATTTCTTAAGGAAGTGTAAGTGGTCAGATGAAGTTTCTACCAAATCCTGTGTTTCGGGAAGAACCCAGCGATAAAGAAGCCGAAACCATATTCAAAGTCAAGTCTTATGGAAGCAATATGTTACAGGTAAAAAAAATATTTCCTTGCAAGAGGTTTATTCTGGCCATCATGTTAACACTCTAATCTATGTATTTTATTTCCAAAATGGATCTTGGAAGATCTAAATTGTGGGGATAACATACCACCTTAAAAGGACATTAATACCAAATTAAAAGAGTTAACCCTTCCCCAAATCTCAAAGTAAAGCTAGGTAAAATTTTATAGTTTGTTATCAGAGCTCCATAAACAAAAAATAAATTAAAATAAATCATTCAAAGCAGAACAGCATTAATATCCGGAAATAGGGCTTCATTCAGTATTCATATTTATTAATTGGGTCTTTTTCTTGTCTAAATATCCAAAACTGAAACAACATGCAAATGTTTGAATATATTAAGTGAAAATATTTAAATCTGTGAAAACCAACCTCTGCGATCCAACCAGTGACATCAGACCATCCAATAGGTTTAATTTCTCCTTTAATCAAACCATCAATACCGTTGTGGATACCAAGGGGGTTATTTCCAGAGAATATGCAGTTTCTAAAATGGAAAATCAATTAATTGATTCTTAAATTCATTATCGTAATAACAAAGACGACTTGCCTTGTGAAGCTTCGAACCGCGGCATTCATTCCGCAGCATGGCGCTCCGCAGTGCATAACAGCCAGGTTCCATCCAGGGCAGTCAGTTAAACCACTTGGAGGCTTCACTCTGGACATAAATATTCAAATAATTATCCCTGACAAAAGACGGAAGGTTCGTGAAATGGATGAAGAAAAAAAATAGTAAAAAAAAGCTGTGCTCGTCATCCAGATTTAGACTTTTTAGCGCACAGTATCAGGATTAAAAAAGAAGTTCTTGGAAACTCAGCCATTTACATTTTGTCTTCATTGACTTTATCAATAATAGACATCTAATGGAATTCAAATTCCGCAATCCTACTTAGTCCCAAGCCAAAGATTCTTTCTTAGAAGCTTGCTACAAAAAGTTGGAAGAAACACTCCTTACCTAGCTAGCTACTACAAAACCACTTGAAAAAGTACTCAATGCTTTTAAGTAATATCTACCCTGATTTAGAAAATATCTAAATAACTATAACAATTGGAACTTAAAGATAAGGTGCCATAATTTATGGTGAAGAAAGAAGGATAATGAAGTCAAAAACCATTTAAGCAAAACAGAAGTATAAGGCAAAATATGTTAAAGGCCTTCATATTGTTTCAGTTCAAGATTTGAATAAAAAAATTAAAAATCTTTTCATGTCTAAAGAGATTATCATGAAAGTTTGTTGAATTTTAATTGGTCCTTGTCTGGTAATTACCCCTTTCGATTTATTCCCTTGAGCGTAAGAACAAGACAATGTTTCCTCAGGAAACCCTAGTTAAAGTTTTTAACTGCTAAATAAAAACATCTACTCCTTTCAACTGTTCTTAAAAATATTCTGATGCTACTTAAAACAATTTATAACCTTTGTTCTTTAATGGGTTAAAATTGTTTGGGTTTTTAGTTCAAGTTCTGTTCCCTAACCTATCTGTATCTAGTATTAATCAAAATATAATCACTAGAACTATTTCAAAATACGTTTTACAAAATCCTTGTCCAAGAATTTCCCCTTCCATTCGAATTTTTGGTGATAAAACAATAAAAAAAACATGTCTGTCAAAATAAAATCTGATTGATAAGTAAAAAAATTTATGTTTTACATGCCAATTCAAATTCTTTTAAAACATTTATACATTTAAACAAACATCGTTACATTAAAGAGGGGGAAAGAATAAAAAATCACAAAGAACCTGAAAAACCTGAAAACCTGGAAATGAAACAAGTTCCTCTTCTAAAAGGTTTTTAAAAAAATAGATTCAGAGCTTTGCAAGCCTACTTACCCGTTCACTGAAACACCAGGATTCAATCTTAAAAAATGTAAATCTGAGAAGAAAAAAAATAAAAGCTACAAGGAAGAGAGGGAAAAGAAAGGGATAATTTACTGGGGTTGCAAGCAAACTCACCCTTTCCCAGTAATTTCCGGATTCAATCTGAATTACAATCAATCCTTGATTATTTAAAAATGTATAAAATAGAGAGATCTAGCGACATCTTTGTATCTAAAGGATGTTGTTGAAGAACAATATTTTTTTAATTGATGCTTTGTAATTTCTGGTAAATATCATCATGATTAAGTAACTGAATGCTGATGATTGGCACTCGTTTTATCATTGTAACAAGCAATTTAAGAACATAAATAATCCATGAACTAACCAACTAATGAGTAAAGGCTCCTGCTAAAAAAAATCAAAAACATTTTATGAGCAATTGCAATTTTCAACAGGTGCACATTTCTCTCAAAATAAAGCTAAACTTTGAATAGCAATGCATTGAGGGATTTGCACACGCCGACAAGTTGACATTGTTTTTTAATAATGATTGTGCGTAGTTGAAATTAATTTTGCGCAAAAACTTCCATTGTTTAATGAAAAATTCATATTTACTTGGTGAGCATTCTGTAGGTGTCCAGGTTCCTCTGGAAAGATGACCCTCTCAGCTTTACAGCTAGCTCCCAGTTCTTGTCAGCCATAGCCTTCACGCAATAAATATTATTTACAGGTTGTATAGGAATAAAATTCTTTAAAAGAAGCATTTCCCATTTGTAATGACTATTGAGGGTAACATTTTTCCGAACTGTGCTTACTTTACTGCTTGAAGCTTGAAACATGAAACTTTGTTATAACATTTTTAAAGTGGTGAACGTCAAGGAACCTTAAAGGGAGTGTTCGTGAAATATGAATGGGGGTATAGGCTTACGGCGAAAAATAATCGCTGTTGATCGCTTCTAATCTTACTTTTATCTTACTTACAAATCATCCAGATATTACAACCTATAGTCATCGATTATTTTTCAACGCATTCGTATATAGTTAATGTTTCATAATATTTTTTATTCGTTTTGTATACAATGGACTTAAAACGCCAAAATAGTTGGCCGCCATGTCTCTGCTATCAATGCTTTGAATGATTACACGTGGTAGAGACACCTAGCGGAAAAAAGTCGTTTTAAGTGAATTGTATGTATATAAAACAAATAACAAATATTATGAAATATTAACTTTATACAAATGCGTCGAAAAATAATCGATGACTAGAGTCATAATTATCATAGTTATCATAGTTATAATATCAGAATGATTTGTTTGAAATTAAATTGATTATTTTACGATACGAGTCGTATATTGCAATTTTCTGAATTTGTATGGACGCTACGTTCTTCGATAAAATTCTTTTTTAACAATTTTCTCCTTAAGGAGGCAACAGATAGAAGTAAGATTAGTAGCAATCAAAAGCGATTATTTTTCGCCGTAAGCCTATACCCCCTTTAATTTTTCGCGAACACTCCCTTTAATAGCTGTCCAACACCCCCTGGCTATTGAGTAAATTGGCAGGTTTGAATCTTTTGTCACTCATCGCTATGATCTCAGTCAACAACTGTAGATTAATACGAATGGAAGCAAAAAAGCTTACAACTTTCGTTCAGTCATCTAACTAGCGATGCTTCTTGATAAACATCACTTAAATCCCTGATTGATTCCATATCACTTGACCATACCTTCGTCACAGCTTGTGTTTTCTCAACGCAGGCCATGAGTGGAACACGGACCGCGGCATTTCCGTCCAGAGACACAACACATGCTTCTGTCTCTGGGGTAGCATCCATCAAAGCAAGGACAGCCTCTGCACCCATCCTGGATAAAGTTCCAACGTTTTTAAGAGAATAAATTTTTACATTTGCGACCATTTTTAAGAAAATACATTATGTCTGTTCTGTAATAAATATTGGGTCACATGATACTCTGTAAACCTGCAGTACATTATTAACTATCTATTCTGTAACAAATACAGCAATCCCCATATTTGTTAACCTGAACATACCTAGATATATTATCATTAGCTACGTAACATGATTAAAACATGCATTGTGATTAGATTAACTACGATTATATCTATCCATGTTAATCCTTTAAATATGTACATTCAATTTAAACTACGCTGTAAACATGTGTTGAGAAAGTTTAACTACCTTATATTCGTAAATACGTAACATGATTGTCTTAATCATGTGATATAGATAACGACGTAGGAATTTTAATCATGTCTATTAACTTTAACTTGTAACATATAAACCTAAAATACATCAGTTAATATAGAAACTCTGCTTTGATTACAGTGTAGAGTAATTGCGTCCTCGTTGAAACATACAGGCTGAGATTGTACCTGGGAATTTGGTATAGATCAATTAAAAACTTGTTTGATAGCTAAACTGTGTCCTCGTGGAAACATATGGGCTGAGATCATACCTAGGTATTTGGTATAGATCGATTAAGAGCTTGTTTAATAGACATGCTTGTATCCCTGTGTGAAATTTAGAGCTTGATTAATAGCTTGTTTGATTGCTACGCGTGTGTCCCTATATGGCATTTAGTGCTTGATTAATAGCGTGTTTTATTGCTACGCGTGTGTCCCTATATGGCATTTAGTGCTTGATTAATAGCTTGTTTGATTGCTATGCGTGTGTCCCTATATGGCATTTAGTGCTTGATTAATAGCGTGTTTGATTGCTACGCTTGTGTCCCTATATGGCATTTAGTGCTTGATTAATAGCGTGTTTGATTGCTACGCTTGTGTCCCTATATGGCATTTAGTGCTTGATTAATAGCTTGTTTGATTGCTACGCTTAGGTCCCTGTGTGGGAGTTAGAGCTCAATTAATAGCTAGTGTCCGATTGACACCGAGAACGTGCCCGGTGGTAGTAGTGTTGATAGTTAACGGGATTGTAGCTGTGTGGATTTTGTCCTGGTTGACTTTGATAGTGGACAAGTTTTACCTGGACTGATACAGTTTGGGACAAAATTTTAAGAGTATGGCATTCCTAGGTCAATGCCCAAGAGATCCTTTAAAAAGTAACTTTCTGGTAAAAGCTATGGCATTAAGAATGTCATTGGCTTCCTTGAGATCTCATTTTGAATCATTTCAGGCAATCATACCAAACAATTCCTTTTTATCTTGTGAAACATGGAAATATTTAACCTGCAGCCGAGAATTCTATCAAAGGCGGAGGGAGCTCCGCCCCGCTGAACATGGCCCAAAACAGTGATCCTTGTATCCTGATGCAGGTTATCCACAACCACCTAAATAAAAACTATCGTATGAAATGTTTTTCCTTTGAGCTGGCGATTTAAAAGCTTAGACTTGGGTTTTAATTCCTTAGATTAAACTCAGGTTTAACACTTCTTCTTAGACCCTACTTATGAATCAGCTGATGGCGAGTTCTGTCACTTATCTGACAGCTTCCAGCCCTTAGTCTTGACTTACAAAATTAGGCCCTATCAAAATTAAACCGACCTTGATTGATCTTATTTTCAATGTTCAGTCTTATTTTAATCAAATCCAGAAATCCTCCAATTTCAATCATAAAAATCCATCAAATACAATTTTAAACCCAACATTCCTTGAAAATAAAGCGAAAGCTTATACTTCTTGAAATACTTTATTGACTATCCAAATAGTATCAGGCACTAATATAACTACTGCACAGTGCACAAAACTAAGGCTTTAAACTTTTATATTAAACAATACCTTCTTAATATCCTCACATGTAATTGCATTTCCGTCCATATCAATTGCCCCCTCAGCCACAATGATAATATTCAACCTTAAAATATATCAATTCTAATCCTTACCATTAATATAAAAATAATGTGAAATGTCAAATCCTTTTTGCACCAGAAAAATATATACAGTATCAAATTATAAGCAACATTATTAAAATAATTTGAACTCATTCGAGTTATTAAGGAATTTTTAAACCTCTCGGTCAGTTTTTCCACTTTGCTATAACATGTTGACACGGGTATCAACATATAAGTTGGGTTTTAATTCTTTAGATTGAACTCAGGTTTAACACTTCATCATAGACCATATTTATGAATCAGCAGACGACTGATTCATAACATGTTGACACAGGTATCAAAATATAAGTTTCAAACCACTAAATACCGTCTATTTGTTCTTTTCTCGAAATTTCAAAAATTGTTTGCTTTAGTGATAAGAACTGTTTTTTATACTATGTTTTAAACTTTTTCTTAAAATTGTGCAATGAAAACTTAAGAACTGGTGTTAGATAGATTTGAAATTTTTGATCTTTAAGTGCCATTTAGTTTCACCATCAATGAAAAGTAATGACAAATATTGGGTAGGTTTGTCCAGGATTACCTATGCCCGCATTTTCTTTCAATCTCCAGTTTCTTACAGAGTTTCTCCGGCCAGTTCTTTTCTGCCGGCCATTCAGGGATAAAGACGAAATCTGCTTCACTCACAACCCCAGCTACTAGAGCAAGATACCCACAGTGTCGTCCCATTACCTGTTATTATTATCATTGTAATAATCTTTACACCTTTATCATTATTACCAATATTATTATCATAATCATCATAATTTTCACAAGCATTATTTATTATCATTATTATCATTATTATCATTATTATCATTATTATCATTATTATCATTATCATCATTATCATCATTATCATTGTAATAATCTTAATCACCTTTATCATTATCATAATCTTCTTAATTTTCATAAGCATTATTATCATTATTATCATAATCTTCTTAATTTTCATAAGCATTATCATCATTATCATCATTATCATCATTATCATCATTATCATCATTATCATCATTATCATCATTATCATCATTATCATCATTATCATCATTATCATCATTATCATCATTTTCATAAGCATTATTATCATTATTATCATAATCTTCTTAATTTTCATAAGCATTATCATCATTATCATCATTATCATCATTATCATCATTATCATCATTATCATCATTATCATCATTATCTTCATTATCATCATTATCATCATTATCATCATTATCATCATTATCATCATTATCATCATTATTATCATTATTATCATTGTAATCATCATTATTATCATTGTAATCATCATTATTATCATTATTATCATTATCATTATTATCATTATTATCATTATAATCATTATAATCATTATAATCATTATAATCATTATAATCATTATTATCATTATTACCATTATTATGAAATCATCCTTATTATCATCTTAATCATCATTATTATCATCTTAATCATCATTAAAATAACTTTAATCATCCTTATTATCATTATCATTATTATCATTATAATCATTATTATCATTATTACCATTATTATGAAATCATCCTTATTATCATCTTAATCATCATTATTATCATCTTAATCATCATTAAAATAACTTTAATCATCCTTATTATCATTTTAATCATCATTATAATCACTTTGATCATCGTTATTATCCTAAATATAATTATAATTTTCTTTTTTTAATCATTATAACTTCCAGCCCAACCCCACAATCCAGAAAATATGTGAATAATTTTCGCTATTTTCTGTTACTTTTCTTACACACATATTTTGTATGCTATTATGCAAAAAATTACCAAACGCAATATTCATGGAACGATAAACACATATTGCATTAAATTTACAAACATGTGCAATGTGCATATATCTAGGAATTTATTCAGAAAAACTTGAAATAATCAATAAAAATTAGCAAAGTTCATTCATGTAGATTTTACATTTTAAATTTCTCTACCGAAACCAAGATGAATATATAATACTTGACCTCTATAATGAATACTTGACCTCCATAATGAATACTTGACCTATATAATAAATACTTGACCTCCATTAAGAATAATTGACCTCCGAAAAGAATACTTGAACTCCATAAAGAATACTTGACCCTCAAAAATAACACTTGCCCTCCAAAATTATAACTTGACCTCCGCAATAAATACTTAGCCTCGAAAATGAATACTTGACCTCCATAATATAAACTCGACCATTAGAAAGAATATTTAACCTCAATAACTATTAATTGACCTCCTTAAAGAATATTTGACCTTCATCATGAAAGTTTAGTAGATGACCTCCATTAGGAGTTTTTAATACTTGACCTCCATAATGAATACTTGACCTTCATAAAGAATTCTTAATACTTGACCTCCGTAATGAATTTATGATATTTAACCACCATAAAAAATTCTTGACCTCCATAATGAATTCATAATTCTTGACCTCCATAATGAATTTATAATACTTGACCTCCATAATGAATTTATAATACTTGACCTCCATAATGAATTTATAATACTTGACCTCCATAATGAATGTCCTCTGATGGCTGGAGGCTGTTGGTATGATGGCATCTACAGCCTCTATAATACGATGCAGAGCAGAGTCAGTTCCCTACAATATAAAATTGTTGATGTACATTCTGTACAGCATGCTTACAGTACATTGTACATACTGTAATGTACATAGCTAAGGAGAAAAGGAGCAAACAAAAATTGCTGAGGTTAGAAATTATGGCATTCTAGCTGTAACAGGTCCCATTTTGTGATGTTAATGTAATTACTTTTACGCCATGCGTTTTATATTGATATTTGGGATTCAGATGTTTTATATGCTGTTTAAACCATACTTACAATGGTCATATCTGTTCCACAGAAATCATTGTCGATTGATCCGACCATACCAACTATATTCAAATGGGAGAAAGTTGTCGCCAATTCAGTGGATAATTGGTTAGTTTCAACCAATTCCTAAACATACAATGAAACAATGAATAAAAAGTTAAAAATTAAAAATTGAATAAATGAAAAAATGTATAATTGAAAAAATGTATGAATAAACGAATTATTAAACCTGAAGAAGACTGCTCCACTCCTGTTTAAACCTATTGGCTCCAGTCAACGAACCATCTCCACCAATCACAACCAGATTAGAGATTCCCCTAAAAACCGTTTTAGTATGTTTTTCGCCTCTAGATGTCTAATATCAAATAAATAAATAATTAATATTGTCAATTAATTCTACTCATCATAAAAACACAAACCTTAGTAAACTGTCCACCTAATTTTTTCGAACAAACTTTTAAAAGATCATTTTCTTACTGGAAGATCGATTTTATTGAACGAACGATTTACAAAGATTTTCCTGAACGAACGATTTTATTGATCGATCGTTTCGTGAGAAAACGAACGAAAAAGATGGAAAATGAACGATAATTTTAAGAACAAAATCATTTTTTTAACAATTAAAAAACGAGCGAAATGGGTCGTTCACAAACAATGAACGAACAAAATAAAACACGAATATTTTAACAGTGACATAAACTCTTCCACAACAAAAACTCTTAAAGTCAAGAGCTTCAGAGAGTCAATACCAAAATAGGAAAATTGTGGATTTCTACAGCAGGAAACATTCTGATGTTTATATATAGTTATTTAGTCCTAAATTTACTTTGAGAAAATCAAAATTTGAAAATTCTAACCTCTAATTTAACATTATAGCACGATGATTACTTTACAGCAATAATGAAATTTACCAAGAAATAAGCATGAATGATATAGTACAAAATAATTTAATAAATTAAGTAATTAATAATTACTTTGTTATCAGATTCTTGGCAGCTTTCAATCTTCCTGCCCTCTCTTTAAATTCCTGAACAAAAAAAAATTTCTCAAAATTTCTGAATTCTTTTTTTCTGAAATTTTTTAAATTTTTTTCTTCTTCCTTACCATACACCTTGCAGAGCCGATGATGGTGCCTCCCTTGTGGATGATGCCTATTTAGATACAAATCAAAAATTAATTATTGAAAAATAATAAAATGCTTTATCTATTTATGAAAATGATCTAGATTGTAGAGCAATTTAAAAATCCTGATTTAATTTGGAGTTGATTGATGTTGTCTAGGAAATCAAAATGGAGGTTTAGAACAAATCCTAGTTTAGTTATGAGTTTTTACAGTTTAGTGATAAAAAATCTCTAAGAGAGAATCTATTAAAAAACAGCAGCGACGAGTTAAAAAAAAAGTCTTTTCTCGTTGAACCACATTTACAATATCAAACTGGAAAGTAAACTACCAATTGGTAAATTGAAATCAATATGTAGATGAAAAAAATAAAATGTAAATTGTATCCCTGAGACAGATCTCCAGTTAGCCTCCACAATATTATCACCTCCATCAACCATACCCTGGTATCCCTCCTAAACATTAAATGGACTTTTAATCAAAAATGCCTCCGATATTTTGTCAAAGATAAAACTGCCTCCAGTATACAATACCCTTCTTCCCCTCCAAAATTCTAAAGGGACAGATGACTAAAAATGTCTCATCTTAAATCTTTGTTTATATAAATCCACTTGAGTATTTTAAAACACTTTTTTAACGGCTTATTTCATCATATTTTTTCATGATAATATGCTTATCATCATCCAATTATAAGAATTGACCGTCAATATAGTTAGGTAAATTCAAGGTTATAATGCAAGGAAAGTTATTTCAGCGGTGTACGCATCTTTTGTACTGCAGTGTACTGTCTCTGGGCGGTAATGGAAACACAAGACGGATGTCACAGCCTGACGTGGGATCCATCTTTCAAATAAAAAATAAATGAAATATTCTGGTCATAGGAAACTATTATGTGAATTATCAAAATTATCAAAATTAAGTGCTTTTATGCTCTTCGGATACTAAACGAACCCTGATGCATCTATTCTTGTTTACAAGAGAACTGGTTGCAATATGTACGCAGAGTATACTGAAACTGCAATTAACTTTCCTTGCATTATAACCTTGGGTAAATTAGCAAATTTTTTCTGACAATGTTTTTCCATTTTTCGCAAAAAAAAACATGAAATAATCCTGATTAAATTTACCTTTATAAAGAATACTTTGCAACCCAGATAGATTCCAAACCTGAAAAGTAAAAAAAAATTAGTTATAATACACAAGAGCAAAGTTTTTATAATTAACCTTTATATAACAAACTTTATGTAGAAAGCAGTGCTTAGGATCCGGATCCGGATCCGTTGGATCCGCAAGATTTTGGCTCAAAGATATTAATCCGGATCCAAGGGGTAAAATATCAACTAAAAACTGCAAAAAAAACTTTTTTACTCCTAAAACCCAAATCTGAACTTTTGAAAAAAGAGAGATTTTAAAATTTACTTATTTCTGAATGGTTCATCAAGTTTTAGGATAAAAATAAGCGAAAAAAAAATAAAACAAAAAATTTGAAAATTATTTTTTGTAAATTCAGTAAATTCAGAAATGATCTGGATCCGGATCCGGATCCGCATCAAAATTAAATGGATCCTAAGCACTGGTAGAAAGATTGATCAATAACAATGCCTTGGGACATTTTTTTGGTAATTTTTTTCTTTTTTGAAATTTATCTGAGGATAATCCTGACAGCTGGTTTACCTGACAACAGCTCTGACAGCTGATTTACCTGAGAACACCTCTAACAGCTGGTTAAACTGACAACAGTTCCGACAGCTGGTTTAACTGACGACAGCTCTGACAGCTGGTTTACCTGACAACAGCTCTAACAGCTGATTTACTAGACAACACCTCTAAAAGCTGGTTAAACTGACAACAGCTCTGACAGCTGGTTTAACTGACGACAGCTCTGACAGTGGGTTTACCTGACAACAGCTCTGACAGCTGGTTTACCTGACTGCAGGTTTGCCTAAAACAGCTTTGACAGCTGGTTAACTGACAACAACTCTGATAGCTGGTTTACCTGACTACAGCTCCGACAGCTGGTTTAACTGACGACAGCTCTGACAGCGGGTTTACCTGACAACAGCTCTGACAGCTGGTTTACCTGACAACAGGTTTTCCTAAAACAGCTTTGACAGCTGGTTAAAACTCTGACAGCTGGTTTACCTGACAACTGCTCTGACAGCTGCATTCATCCCTTGTGAATCGCCTCCGCTGGTGAAGACAGCTATCCCTTTTCCTTTTTGAGATCCTCTCTCCACCAACTTACGTTGCACCTGCAGGTTGAAAATACCATTTTTAAAAGTTCAACTGTAAATACCTATTTTATTACATTCTAATTCGTATTTGCTGTAAAAATCTAAGAAACATTTGTAACACTCTTTATAAAGGGTTATTTTATGATAAAATTAACATAACAATGCAAACATGAATCCTTTATCAGATTCTAGCAAATGTTTAAATTTGCGTATGTTAATTGAAATAACCCTTTTATAGCTTGACAAAAGTGACTTTTAAACCTTTTCTAGAGAAACTGTCAATATTGTTTTTACTACATTTTTTAGAAATCCAAGAAGAGCTTGACAGAATCATTTATAAAACACTTTATAAAAGGTCACAAAAGAAAATAATTAATATGACAACAAAACATATTAAATTCTAGAAAAATTGTTAAATTTGCTGATTTTCTTTGTAGTCGTCTCATAGTCGTCTTTGCTGTAGAAATCCAAGGAACGCTTGCTAGAATTATTTACAACACTCTTTATTAAGGGTTTCTTAAACTATAGAGACAAACAAGTATTTTTTGATGAATTTTCATAAAAATTAATAATTATTCACCTAATTAATTAATTACCCGATTAATTGATTGATCTATCAGCTATTTAATTAATTAAACAACAAATGTATACATTAATTAATCAATCAGTTATCTAATCAATAATTAATTAACTAAATAACTACTCAAATCATTAGATAAGTAATTAGGTTTGCAATAACTCACTTAGAGAATCAATTTATCAATTAATAAACTGATTAATTGCTTGACTAATTAATTATATAATTACCTGTAGAGGTATAATAGGCATAGGGGAGGGAGAGGGTTCATGTTCAGCAACTTTATCCCCCATCTTAAACTTTCACAATCTGAAAACAACATTTATCAAAGAACATGACTCTTCTTTAAACTTTAATGCCCAACTCGATAAGTTTTTCTGCAATTTTTTGTATAGTTTGTGCATATTTCATATTTCTGGGATGTATCATTATTATCTCGTGATGCCACAACTTCTCCTAGTATAAAACTTTATGGGCAATTGTCACCAGAATGTCAGATCCCTATATCTTTGCAACTTGATGGTTTAAACATTTCATATTTCAAACTTAGGCTTAGATTGGTTGCAAAGGTACAGAATTAGAAAAATTGGAATTTGTAGCAAAAACTCAGTTCTGTTTTAAGGTTGATTTTTATAATCTATAATATACATTTAATGTTTGATCTTTGTGTATCTCTTTGTTTGTCCGATCATAACTCAGAAACCATTTGACCGATTTGCCACAAATTTTTATTAAGGAACTTAGGAGATAAACGGGAATCTTTTTAGCTTGGTATTAGGATTAATTTAAGTGGGTCGACTTTTTAAATGAACATTTAGTTTCCCGGTAAAATCGACCAAGTGCGGGTAAACGGCGGAGTAACTATGTGAATCTGGGGAACGCTGGGTCCTTTTGCTAATATGTTATTGAATTGCTCTTTTTATAAAAAAAATGATATTTTTTATTGTTTTAACTAAAGGATCATATTTCTGTATGTTTATGAGAAACACTGGAAAAATTCACTGTCAGTGAAAAGAAAAAAGTACAGGTTTCCATGGCGTTAAAAAATTATCAGGGCGTTAAAATATATTTTTGGGGCTTAAAACCCCCTAAAAACAAACTTTTTCAATTTAAGAAAACACTTGTTTTTGCCAAGTTCAAGCCTAAATTTCAAGTCTTACAACCCTAATTTGTTTTGTTTATTGTTCCAGGGTAAAATATATACTATCCATGTCGGTTAACTTCCCAAAATGACGTTAATGTCACATTTAGTGAGATAAATTTTACAATGAAATTTTAATATGTTTAATGAATAAAAGATATCTAAAGCAGTACAATCTATACCAAAATAATAGAACTTTAATTTCAAAAAGAATGTTTTATAGATCAGAATTTTAGACTGTTCATAATAAAACATGGATGACGCTAAAGCACTGTAGATGTTTCTAGTTCGACAGTCAGAACTCTACTGAGAAGAGAATCGAAATCAATAATATTGATCACGTATTCGGATAATGCTCAGAACTTATTGATCACGTATTCACTATATAGTGCACACTGCAAGAAAGTTCTCACTTTTCAACGATTGTATTATTACCCTCCCCCCCCCCATCTTCCCTATGAAAGGGGGTACAGGTCGTGTCAAAGTGAAGGGCGGGGTAAAATGAGATTTGCCTTAGGCCCCTAGTAATATAGACCTAATAAGGGGTTAATGTGCATTCTAGGTCAATAACCTGATCTAACAAGATTTTACTGTTGGATGAATAGAATAGAATAGAATATACTTAAAATATGCGCTGAAGTTCAATTATTTCATATAATTTTTACTAGCTATAGGAAGTTAATTCGAAAAATAATGGTTTTTCCCCTTTATGATTTCACAAGCGTAAAGAACAATTTAAAATAAAATTATTGTAATTTGCAATATCCGTAACCCATAAAATGTCATTTTCACAAATACACAAAAGTTTTTAACTATTTTAACCAGCATATATTTTGAAATTAGCAAGCGTAGGGTCTCTAGGGTCAGTCTGCAAATCAGTCCGCAATTGAGATTTGAGACGGTCTGTTGTGTACTGTGTTTTGGAAGATTTCACGAATGTACAGGGCAACCTCCAAAAAATTATTCACAAAAATATTATCTGAAAATAAAAAATAAATTTTACAAAACTAATAAAAAATCTTAAATGAAAGTATAAAAAGTTATAAAATATATTATAAAAGTAATCCCTGTCTTGACTTTCTTCAAGGACACAATGACCTCTGATCAGCTGATATCCCGCCTTATGTAATACTCACGGACTTATTTATTTTTTTGCACTTTATTTATCTATCCATCTATCTATCTATTTATCTATCTCCATCTACCGATAATAGACGCAACTGGGAATTTTGGTAAGGGGGGTGGGGTGGAGGGTATTCAGGCGCGCAACTATATATATATTTATTCATTTATAATATTTTTATATATATATAAACAGTTTAGGGTTTGTTGATTTATCTGCTTTTTTGCGACCTAGATGTGCATGGTACAAGATGATTAAAACAAATTTTTTTTTTTTCTGAAATTACCATTATTTCCCTAATGAAGGTTCTTAGCCCGCCATTTTAATTTTTTTTTGTTTTTTTTGCGAAGTTCTTAGAATATTTAGTTACAGAACACTAGGCCCACAAACTTGGTTTCACAATCGACCAACCCTTTATCTATCCATGTCTATCTATTCATATTTTTATCTTGAATTACTTGTGTATACATTTAATTTGATTATGATACGTTTAAAATAAACTTAGAGGGACGAGTTGGCGGATTCTCATTTGCAATATACTTACGTTTGAATGTGATCGTTTGAACTATATGTTCAATTGAACTACTGACATGACGGCATATCCTGCAGTAGTTCAAATCAACACATTATGCTCATTTAAACTATTTTTCTAGGCCAATTCAGTTTTTAGATTTTTTTTTTAATTATAAAGTTAGGGACCATACAATTAATTAGATAACATATAGTATACAGAAATGTTTCAAATGAACATAAAAATAGTTCAAATGAACAAAAAAATAGCTCAAATGAACATGAAAAAGTTCAAATGAACAAAAAAATAGCTCAAATGAACATAAAAAAGTTCAAATGTTAACATAAAAATAGTTCAAATGAACATAAAATAGTTCAAATGAACATAAAAATAGTTTAAATAAACATAAAAGTAGTTCAAATGAACATAAAAATAGTTCAAACGAACAAAAAAATAGTTCAAATGAAATAATTTTTTGTAAACATTTTTCTTTTCTCTGTTTAGTCATTCTGTTCATCAAAATTATTGTTAAAAAGTTAGTAAAAATACACAAAAATAATTTTTGTATTTTAAAGCTTAATTGGGAACGAATATTAAACCAAGCACTTCAGACAATTGTGAGTATGTATAAATCAGACATTCTTTTACGTTATAAAACAAGACATTTGTATACATGTTTCCTATAGCCGTCCAAACGGCGGCTGGAACGAATGGGTTGAAATTTTTTGTGGACACTAATTGGTAGCCTTGGGGCGGCGGGTTAAATAAAATAACGCCAGGCCCTTCAGTTAGAATACAATAAAACTCAAGATTACTACATTACAAGTGATAACCTGAAAACTCTGGATTAGGAAGTAGACTTTTTAACTCAAGTTATGACTTTAAATAGTCCTATGAACATGAGAGTTACAGCAATTGTGCAGTGTTAACAGACCCATTTAACTTAAATACGTGATTTAATAACTTATTAAGCTATTTTCTCAGCAACATCAAATGCATTCCATTATTTCTTTTATGTCGTCTTCTTATTCTACAGTTTTCCTGGTAAGATCACTGTACGCAACAATCTTCTTATAACATTTTATTCATAAACAAATTGTTTCATGCTTTTATGCAATCATCAGTATATGAATGATTTTCATATATATATGTTANATATATATACTAGCTTAGGGATCCATTTTTGCCTGTGTCCGAATTTAAATCCGATAAAAACCGGTTTCAATTGAGCGCCGGCTTAAATCTTGAAACAATGAATACATTTTGAAGTGGAACCAACCATATTTAGGCCGCGGCTTAAATTCTTTAAATTCGTCCCTAGGCTAGGATTCAGATAAGGTTGTCCCAAGTCCCATAATCAAAATTAGATCGAACATAAAAACAAACAGAAATTACTACTTTATATTTATAGATGTAGATATATTTTATTTTTCGTTAGATTAAAATTTTACTTTTTTAGGTTAAATATCACACAATTTAAGATAAAAAATGAGTATTTCTTTAATACATTTACAATATATGTGTGTATTATATATAGAACTTGCACATAGCACAATTTCAAATAGTTCAAAGCACAAATTATTAAGTAAGGTTCAGAAATCATAATTAAAATCAAAAAAGTAAAGTTAAAGTTACTAATTGGGACTACAATCTTTGATCAATTTTTTAAAAATAACGCTTTTTTTTCCTGATGTGCATAATTCAAACTAACGGACATTTGAAAATTGAGTCAGAGCGGTTGAGTTATTATTTCTTCAAAATTCTTTTCTACAGAATTAGAAATTTATGCCAATTAACATAAAAAAAATCATATTAAAGGGACTGTAAAGGAAAAATGAAAGGGGGTATAGGATGAAAGCTGAGGTTCTCAGCTTTTGAACGATACCGTTGAAGACATCTATCTGATGTTCCTGTCTCGGGAAATTGACATAAAACTGTGTCGAAATTATACCAAAACGGGCATATGCCAGATTTGGTATAAAAGTTGTAGTATTAAATACATCATATTAAAAAAATACACCACCAATATAAAAACGCGTAAACCCATGAAAAAGCTGAGAACCTCAGCTTTGCTTCTGTCATGATTTTTTTATTTTTGTTTTCCATTTTTAGGTGTTCTTTAAATATTTCATAAAACTTGAACTATTTTGAGAAAAAGAGATCAACACGCGGCATTATATTTGCACTGCACACCCGTACAGCTTGGAGCCGTGTTAAACATTCTAAATAAAAGTAAAACTCCAAACAAAACATGGAAATGTAAGCTGTGATCGTTTTCGGCAGAGAACGCATGCCTCAACCTTGCATATGTAGAGAAGCTATATCTTTCCGAGGGAGCAAGGATTCCTAGAAATATTCATAATATTGTATAGCAATTCACAATGGATTTTTAACTACTCAATTGACGTTGTACAAGGCCTTGTATGGTAGAGTGGGCAAAGGGTATATTTGGGAGTGAGTAGGGTAAGTTATATATGCTGGTGATAGGAAAAGGATTTGGTGCACAGCACATGTGCGTCTCAGGGCAATATTTACCCGGTCACATAGAGTAAAGGTTGTGTCTTGGCCCAAGAACAGAGTTTCTGGGGGAGACTGGCTGAGGACTATTGGCCTATGATAAATTTGTTTTGTTTCTTGTATTTTCTGCAGGATCAAAGAAATCGCCATTGGAAAGCTGTCACATAAAGCTTCCAAGTGTTCATTGAAAAATTCTAGGTGGGTTGAGAGGTTGTAGGGAGCGACTAATGAAAAGAGATCAACTTCTATGACAATAGTACAAGCTTTGAGGTTAGACATCACTATGTTGAGGTGGTCTAACAAGTTATGACATAGGTGGTTCGACTCAACCCAGTCAG
>NW_019397618.1:39407-52890 GCF_000591075.1 Eurytemora carolleeae | reverse complement strand
TGATGTTGCCCCATCATGTTAATAGCTGAACAATTCCTGTGGATCTAGGTATTGTTTCTAGGGAAAATGCTAAAATCCCTAAAACGGGCACAATCTTAGTCTTACTTGATTTTTAGAAACAGTCCTTTTGTAGAAATCCATTGTTCCCTTTCCACATCATTATTGATTTTCATTTCAAGAATTTTCATTCAACGACTTATTTTCCCCCCACAAACATTAGATTCAGCATTTAGGGGATTTTTTAGATATCATTTTCCCACTTTTCTCTAATATAAGAATTCTTTTCGTGGCTTTTATTAGAAAATTTGGGGGGGGGGGGGGTAATGATTATTAAATGAATAAATAAGATCTTTGAAATTTGAAAAAAATACACACCATGAGGAAGGCTTGGAATGTAATACAAGAACATTTACATCACTGGGATATTGACTTAAGTATCCAAATGTTCTGAATTCAAATTATATCAGGTGGGGAGCAGGGATGATGTCCAGAAAATAACTTACTTCAAGGAGAATTCAGAAAACGAGGTCAAATTCTTCAATTTAAGATTTAAGACGGAAAAACGGAATTTTGAAATGCTATATCTTCAGTTACCTGGAGAAGTCAGGACTAAAAATGTAGATTTCTTAATAATTTGTTTAATAACAAGGGTTAGTAGTCAGGACGGAAAACGGAGTTATCTTATAAATTGGTCTTATTTTGTGTTATCTCTAGATACTTGGAGATCTCAAGGTTGAAGTAGTTAGGACGGAAAACAGAGATATCTTATTCTTGGGTTAATGCTATTGTATCTTTAGTTACTTTGAGATCTCAAGGTTGAAGTAGATAGAACGGAAAACAGAGATATCTTATTCTTGAGTTAATGCTATTGTTTGTATCTTTAGTTACCTGGAGATCTCAAGGTTGAAGTAGATAGGACGGAAAACAGAGATATCTTATTCTTGGGTTAATGCTATTGTTTCTTTAGTTACTTGGAGATCTCAAGGTTGAAGTAGCTAAGACGGAAAATAGAGATATCTTATACTTGGGTTAATGCTATTGTATCTTCAGTTACTTGGAAATCATATGGTTCAATTGGATAGGACTTAAAACGAAGATATCCAAAGGTTTACGTAATTTTGACGGAAACTGAGATACCTTAATAATTGGTTAAATTCTGCTATATCTCTAGATACTTGGAGATAACAAGATTCAAGGAACTTGGACGGAAAACGAAGATATCTTAATAAAATTTTTATTTCTGCTATACTTCTGGATGAGGGGGGGGGGGAAAGCAAGCCGCACCCGTATAGCCTCCATCCCGCAATTTGCTCACAAACATAGCGCTTTCTTCATCATATTTTTTGTTTTATAAGTGAACATTCTCGCTCACTGGGGCAATAGTTATTAAATTTTTGTTATAAAACTGTGGTTTATTGCGATTTCCTCCCAAAATGTAATATTTTGTACATGTTTGCTGATGTTGATCTTCTCTAAAAATGTTTTTGAAGGCAAGGAGAAATTCAATCTTTAACAAAAATAACGCAGTTTTGCGATTGGGTCTTAAATTATCTAAAATCAGGTAGAAAAGTAGATAGATGGATAGATTGATTAAGATAATTTTAAACCGAATTGCACACAAAACTGTGTTATTTCTGGTAAAAATTGAATTTATCTCTTCCTTCAAAAAAATTTAAAAAAAGAATAACATCAGCCGAGATGTACTAAATATTATATTTCAGGAGAAAATCGCAAGACATTTAGCCGGAAGATATATGTGTGCGGAAGTGCTACGGGTGAGCGCGTTGCCGCAAGTCTAAGTTTGTGAGTAAATGTCGGGATGGAGGTTATACGGGCGCGGCCGGCCTTACCCCCTCTGGAGATACTTAGAGATATCAAGGTTCAAGACGGAAAACGGAGATATCTTAATAATTAATTTAACTCAACTATATCTGTAGATACTTGAAGATCTCAAGGTTCAAGTAGTCAAGACGGAAAATGGAGATATCTTAATAATTGGTTTAACTCTACTATATCTCTAGATACTGGGAGATCACAAGGTTCAAGTGGTGAGGACGGAAAATGGAGATATCTTAATAGTTACCTGCGATGATACAGCACCGGAAAGGAAAGAGTTAAAACGTATTTACATCAATGATATCCAAGTAATAAAGCGGCCTATTTTCGTCATCCTTCTCATCCCACCCTATAGCCGGCGAGCAACAAAATTGTTCATATTTTGCGGACGTTTTTACGTCTTTTTATATTCTTAGAGTAAAAATATATGAGAAGTAGCACATACCACAAACAAGTTTTCCTTTATGAAGCAAGGCCAATAGCAAATTATCGTTTCATGCAGAAACCGATGTTTTTAATGTTGGAATTTTCAGAATCAAACGCACTTTTTTAGTGATTACTTAACAATTAATTTAAATTATTGTATGGAACTCCCTCGTCTCCCCCCCCCCACACCTTGTCTTTGTTGTGGTTTAAGTAATATCTCTGCCCAGTATGGAGTTGGAATTACAGGATCAACATCTCTTAGCACAGGAACATAAACCTATTCATCAAGAAGTTTATCATGTTCATGAAGATCAGTCTCGTCACCAGGGTCCAGGCAAACCTCAGGAGAAGGGAGGAGAGGCTATCCATGATAGAATCAGGTACTAGAGTTAGTGAAATTTTGAGAAATATTACGCTTCCCCCCTTCCACTTCGACCCTTATTAGCGATTCGAATTGGAGGGGTAGCGGGGGGGGGGGTCCATGAATCTTTTTTAGACGTTTACGTGGAGGCTTACATTTTTTTAAATCCTGTTTTTTAAAATTTTATTTCTGAACTTATTCTCCTACAAGAGTTCATCTTATTTTATGTCTACTTTCAAATGTATGATGCCGATTACCGATTGGTTTGATTTTTAACAGTCATCTCTAAACTTCTCAATTTAGATAAACAAAAATAAATAAGATTTAAGCTATCTTTATCTGAATCTTTCATTCTTTTTTTTATTTGTTGGTTGACTTCTTATTATTACTAATATTATTGGAGTATAAACGTTTTAGTTTCCCCTTTCCTAGATACAGACAAGGGATTAGAGGTTAGTTTCCCCTTTCCTAGATAAAGACAAGGGATTAGAGGTTAGTTTCTCCTTTCTTAGGAGAACTGCATTAATCAATGTTAATTATTCAGGGAACTACAGAAAAGGGAATGCGTACTTTGTCAGAAATCAGCCATTAGTCACAAGTAGGTTATATCTAATTCTTTCAGTGATTTTTTATCATTACATTTCTGAATTATATATATGGGATATAGGTCAAACTTGTAATGTTACATCAGTACAACTGTGATGTATTGTTCTAGTGATAATAATTGTAACATTTCTGAATTATATATATGGGACATAGGTCAAACTTGTAATGTTACATCAGTACAACTGTGATGTATTGTTCTAGTGTTAATAATTGTAATATTTCTGAACTTTGTATATGGGACACAGGTCAAACTTGTAATGTTACATCAGTACAACTGTATGATGTATTGTTCTAGTGATAATAATTGTAACATTTGTGAATTTGTAATTATTTTATCATTTTAATTATATGATTGTAGATCAAAGGATGAGAAGAGTAAGGGTTTCTATACTTGCTGTAAAGATGAATGCTCTGAATCTGGTCTAAAAACTATCAGGTGAAGGATTCAGCACATTTCTAATTTTTTAGTTCTGTAACATTTTAACATATTTATATATTTTTCTTATCAGATCTTTTCACCAACATGTTCACGTTCATAAAGGATTAACACAAACTGAATCATTAAATGGTAAGTGTTATTATTGTATATGAAAGAAAATAAATAAATGCAAACACTTGTAAATATAATATTCGTCGAGTCGGTTTTTCTTACAATTTATTATTTACAAAGATACAAAATAAAACGATTGATACTATACTAATAGGATATTATGAATTGAAGCAGTTTCAGAGTGATGGGGAATCTTCAAGGGAACCTCAGTTTAAGGGAGCTGACGACCAACTGATTCTTTTCCCTTCATTTCGCTCCACCCTGGGCTCTCATTTAACCCTAGTTCCCCGGGCGCTGGCCGGCTAGCCCCCCCAGCCCCCGTGCTTCTGGAATAACGGAACTTTCAGCTTGGCTTGGGTTATTTATAGAATTCACATGCAAACTCAAATAAATCCGTTAGAATTCAAAATAGGATTCAAAAGTCCAACCGAACGGTATAAAAGGGGGGGGGGGTTATGCCCCTAGCCAGCTATAATCTGAGCGATCTAAAAAGATCCTTGAATCGCTGATCGTAAAAGATTAACAAAATCACCCATTGTTACATTATCATTATATATATTTATTATTCTTTTTATTATTATTATTGAAAGTTTATTTCGAACTTGCAAAAGAGGCATAATAGATACATAAAAACAAACAAATTAACTCATTTAATTCTTGATAATCAAAATTGTCAACATAATTAGATTATGTCTGAGATCTAAAAATTCAAAAATAAATGGTAGTTTCTAATTGTCATCTGAAGGTATCATGGAGTAAGTTAAATTTTGTTTAACATAATGTTTATCCATTGATATATTGCAATTTTTTGCAATAAGATTCATATTTTTACATAACATTTTTCGATGATCATTTTTACACAGATCATTAATAATTTGTAATTTTCATGGTTTAAAAAATGTAGAAACTTGAAATGAAAACAATTTTTAACAATATTTTGTATTCAATCAAAACAAGAAAACACGGAAACTCTCCCTTATATCACAAGATCATGTTTCTTTTAAACAGGGAATTTTTCATGTTTTCACGAAGGCAATTAAAAAAATATTCCTCTTAAGTCATCCTGATTGAACTGTGTCATGGCATGGATGAAAAAATCTTAATTTAGATTTTTTGGCACATAAAATTTATCGCAAATACAGAGTGTCCAGAAATTTTTTTTAACATTCATTCGTTAACCTTCTTTTATATGTATGAAACAATAATCAAAATATTCCCTTAGTAATAGCTTTTCCAAAATATGGTCTGCTTTTTTATGTTTCAATATTACCGGAAATATGAAGAAATTCGTTTAAATTTAAAAACCAATATTTAAGAAATCTGAACGAAATTCTTCACATCTCCGATAGTTTTTAAAGCACAAAAAAGCAGACCACACTTTGGAAATGCGAGGAATTTGGTGATTAAGTCAAGAATTTTATTTCAAAAATAAAATTGACAAATAAATGCCGCAAATAATTTTTTAACATCCAAGACGACCTTGAAGTCGTCTTTGCGGGACGTGCAGAGCGTCCCATATCTCTTAGCTTTAACGCCAAAATACGCCCATGTTATTATAAAAACCTATTATTTTCTGCAAACAAATTTTTATATTATGCTTTTAATTATTTTAATATTTTCTGATTAGCCCCGGAAAACGCAAATTAGAGCTTTATACAACCAATATGATGTGGGACAACCTGTATCTGATAGTGACCTATTTTAGGTGTAAAATATGAACCTGCAGATAAACCCTGTCCTCTTTGCTTTAAACCAAGAATAGAACATAAGAATAGAGAACTCAGTGAAGAGGATAAAGGAAATCATAAAGGTTAGATTGTCATAGACAGTAATCATCAAATCAAATCAAGCAAATCACATTTTGCAGGGATGGCTTAAGGCTCCTAAATGAGGACTTGAGTTTAAAGTCTTGCCCACATTAGGGTTTTTCAGCCCGATCTCTACCCATTAATTGTTGTTTGTTTTAATATCTTTCACCATCGTTGTTTATGTAACCTATGCCATGCTTTTCCATGTTCCTTTCATAACTTTTTTCAGCTTATAAGATTGCTGAATGGCTGAACTAGCAAACAGAAGTAGTAATTGTATTAGCCGTACCTAGCTCACCATCACATGTTAGTAAAAGAACTTGTCTATTTTCTGATCGCTTTATCTTTGTAACCTGATGTTATAAACCTTTGATATTGCAAGGTTTGACTGGTGGATCTATTAGAGTTCATATTTAGAAATAGCAAATGCCTATGACTTTGACTGCAGGTTGCAAAGATCTAAGGACTTGAAAATTAGAGTTTGGATAGGTTTTAGATACCTGTTTATCTCTGTATAAAATAATACCAATGTCTTCATTGTTATTATTAAACCTGAAATCTATTGTTCAGGGAACCTATATAAATGTTGTCAGTGCGCTGCGGCTCGACTATCTGCCAAGAAATTCTTCACACACATGGAAAACCACGTGGCAAAAAAACACGTGTGTACAGTCTGTACGAAGGGATACAGCTACAAGTAAGTGAATACCTCAGATGTAAGAACACACTAAAGGACAGGAAAACAACGATTTTCTATTGAAGTAACTTCATAAACACTGTTTTTTGATACGGACTTTGATATTATTACAAAATATTTAGAAACGATTTTTATGATTTTTGTTTTCAGACATTTATTGGATGAGCATCATTGGAAGATGCATGGAGATGGACAATATCTTTGGTAATCTATTTTATTGTTATTTTACTCAGTTTCAAATTCTAAGATTCCACTTGTTCTTCTGTAAATAATTTTCATTCTCATCATTGTCTCGCACACCTCCCCGGAAGCGATTTTGACCTCGTTGTTACGACCACCTCTAAAATTTATTTTATAAGTTGAATGAAACGCATGGGAATACAAATCTGTTTTTATCAAAATATTTCATCGGGCCCATTGGATTTTACGGCCAAAATACCATTGGATCTAAATTAAGAAAATTTTGAGGAAGCATACGAATTAGAAAAAAATCTTCTTGAATCTATTTTTGTTTATATTGTGTTTTTGAAACCCCATTTTACAGTTTTGAAGGAAAAGAAAAAAAAAATTGATAAAAATTTATGCCTTGAGTTACCAATTAATGCTGGATTTTTGACTTCATAAAAGTCCAGGATATTTTAGCACGATACCAGCTTATGTGAATATCAAGCAAATAACCCACTATACATTTCTGTTGGTTTCCATTTCACTGAATCAAAGAAATTGAGGAAAAAGATATTTTTTTCATCTACTCCTCATAAGATCAGAAATTCGAAATATTTAAATTTTTCCAATTCATACCAAACAGTGTAGAAAAAATACAAAACAGAATTTTTTTTCCTGATTTTCTTTTCCAAAACTGAATCTACATAGAAATTACCAAAGAACTTATGTTGAGGACAACATAATAGTAAATATTTTTTCTGATTTACTAGGAAATATCTAAAAAAAACTATATATGTAATGATTTTGTTTGCACAAGATATTGAAGTTTTATACATAAATATCTTTATAAATCTATCCGTCACAATTTTTTCTTATGTTTGAAACTCATATTTATCCATTGCAGCAAAGTTTTAGTTGGAGGGACGTTTTATTCAATGCCTTAGGGCTACATTTATTGTGGCGTTTTCTGCATTTATATATGTACGCTCCCCCCGAATTAATCAAAAACATTTTTAACTACAATTTTTCTTCTTGTAACTTATGAGTGAAACTCAGTCTAACACAAATATACTAAATATTTCATATTTCATCTATTTGTTTAACTCCCACAGGATAAAAATATACAAATAACCATTTTCAGTTGGTGAATGTTTTCACTATTTTTTTTAATGTTAAGATGGAACTCACTTTTTCCTTCTATTCCATCAAATACTCTCAAACTACAGATATAAATTATTTTTTAGAGCCAAAACCGGTATTTTTAGTGACCCAAAGAAACTGTCAACTATGATGATTTATTAAAGATACAATTTTATATTATCGATGTCGAGATTTTCCCTTTGTTCTCGAATTTTAATTTAAAAAGTCAATCCACTAAAAACACCATCATTACACAAAAACGAACATTGAATGTTTACTATTTCAATATAACTTTATGTCAAAAATCGTTTCATATGCACCAAGAAATATTTAAAATTAAGTAGTTCCAACCACTTCACTGTTTTGTTTAAACTCAAAGTTTTGAACTTGCGCGCCATCGGTATTTTACGCCGCAATTCAGAATGGGACCGAGTTTGATTTCATCGTCTTCTCTAACTAGTTTTTCTTTCGGTTTCATACGCGTAAATATACTAATTAGAAAAATGGTCGCAACAACGAGGTCAAAATCGCTTCCGGGGAGGTGTGCTCGTCCGAGCAATCTCGAAATCCTTGTCCTTCCAATATTTTTTTTATTTCAGTGTCTAATCCTAACAGATAAAACTGTTTTTTTAAGAATCGGGCCACGTTAGGGCAAAAATTAAATATTTAATTTTTGTAAATCGAAAAAAAAATTTTTTTGTTAATTATAGTAAAACCATAGAACTTTTCCGGGTGGCTCAATGTGAAAAATGATAGGCAGAGGTATGCAAAATTTGTTGCTACTTGTTTTATATTGCGAAGGTTACATTTCGGTGGCAGAAGCGATTTAAGTTTTACCTAAATTCTCATGGGTTTGAAGATGATTCTAACATGATGTTATCATTGCAGTAGTCTAGTCTATCCTTATTTTATTCCCTAGCGTGGCCAGATTTTTTAAAATAATTTTATCTTCGAGAATTGGAAACGTTTAAATACAAGGACGAGGATTCCGAGGTAGCTTGGACGAGAAAATAAGGAAAATGTGGCTCGGACGATAAATTGTTGTGGCTGGCCTTCCTCCCCACGTTGACCTGGTATTAGTATAATATGTACTTTATGTACAGGTTGACCTGCCCGTATGAGAACTGTGATTACAAGGCTAGATATAAACAGACTCTGCACACTCATGTAACAGAACATCATCAGGGCATTAAGAGGAAACATCAAGATGGGAATACGAAGGTAAGATGAATATACAACTAGTTGTATATATATTTATACAATATAGATAGGTATCCTATCCTAACTGTAATAAAGTATTAATGAAATGGTATTTAGATAACCTGCCCTAACTATAATAAAGTATCAATGGCATTTAGGTAACCTATTCTAACTGTAATAAAGTATTATTGGTATTAAGGTAACCTATCCTAACTGTAATAAAGTATTAATGATATTTAGGTAACCTATCCTAACTGTAATAAAGTATTAATGATGGTATTTAGATAACCTGCCCTAACTATAATAAAGTATCAATGGCATTTAGGTAACCTATCCTAACTGTAATAAAGTATTAATGATATTTAGGTAACCTATCCTAACTGTAATAAAGTATTAATGGTATTTAGGTAACCTATCCTAACTGTGATAAAGTATTAATGGTATTTAGGTAACCTGTCCTTACTGTGATAAAGTATTAATGGTGTTTAGGTAACCTGTCCTAACTATAATTAAGCATTAATGAAATGGTTTATAGGTAACCTATCCTAACTGTAATAGAGTATTAATGAAATGGTATTTAAGTAACCTGCTCTAACTGTAATAAAGTATTAATGAAATGGTGTTTAGGTAACCTGTCCTAAATATAATTAAGCATTAATGAAATGGTTTATAGGTAACCTGTCCTAACTGTAATAAAGTATTAATGAAATGGTATTTAGGTAACCTGTCCGAACTGTAATAAAGTATTAATGGTATTGAGGTAACCTATCCTAACTATAATAAAGTATTAATGAAATGGTATTTAGGTAACCTGTCCCAACTGTAATAAAGTATTAATGAAATGGTATTTAGGTAACCTGTCCCAACTGTAATAAAGTTTTAATGAAATGGTATTACCGTCAACATCACAGCAAAACCTGTTCACAAACAAACAATATACTTAAGGTAAGGTTTGATTCTAATGCATAATGGCTAAAAAAATAAGTCTTTTCTCCTTCTGAGGGAAAGGCTTCTTAAAATAATGAAATATGAAGATGACTGTGTGCTCATTTTTACCTATAGGAGACCAGGTAATAACTACAAACATAAGAGCGAGCATGAACTCTTTCTCTTCGGCTCACCTCTATTTGCACTGATTAAATAAAATTAATTAGACCGAGTTCCAGAGCTCAAAGGTTGTGAGCTTTGATCCTCACCTTTATATAGACTTCCTTAGACTCAGGATGTCAAAATTAGTAGGTGGGAGTAGAAGAGAACTGAACCAACTCAGATTAGAAGAGAACGGAACCATCTCAGGAGTCAAACACGCAGGGGAGATATCTGCATGTTGAAGATCAGTAGAATTTCTCCGCGAGTCAGTGGAGCAAGTTGAGGTTATATATCAACAGGACTCGTGCCAGCCTAGCATGAGAATTATGTTGAGAGATTTGTGAGAAGTCAGGATATTATTTAAGCTCATTTTAGATATTTGCAATTTTTCACCTGGTTTAAAGCACGGATACAAGCCCGGAACTATTTAGAGGAATCACAACAATCACAATTATCTACATATATTTTATAAATCATCCGTAGGAATAAAATTTTCCAACGTTGTGTAAAGAACATTCAACGTTTATTAGCCTTAAGTATTTATTACGGATGATTTATAGACCTGGAGAAAGAAACACAATTTCAGGTTAGAAGGGGGCAACTAACCCATTGTGTTCTGAAAGATAAAACTCATTATTTACAAAGTTTTGAGGCTTAGGCTTTTTTAAAAACAATATATAGGTTTTGGCTAAATATTATATATATATAAGTTAAATTATAAAACATTTTCAACCATAAAACTCAGGTTCTGCATTATAAAACAAAATCAGGTTATTCTTTATAAAAATTGGCCTTTAAATAGTTACATTAAAAATCTCAATTAATTATATGGAGTTGAACACGTGATTAAATGTAGAAAATTGTGCATGTAGAACACACATTAGTTTATAAAGATCCTCAGATCTTACTGACTGCTAGACTCCAGTTATGATTTCACTTAAAAAGTTGATTTTTAAGCTACAGGTGAAAGTATTTGCTCTTACTGCTCAAATTGCTTTCAACTAGAATTGAAAATTTAAGATGTAACCAACGTTTTTAAAGATTTGAATGAATTTTACTTGCTTTCAGTGTGATATATGTAAGAAGGAAGGTTTTATCAACAACACAACATTACAAAACCACGTGAGATTGAAGCACTCTTCTGACCGGCCTTTTGCCTGCGAGTACTGCTCTTTAAAGTACGCTACGGCCATGTCACTCTCAAGTCATAGGTAGGATAAATATTAAACAAGATTTTAAATAGTAATTCTTGTTTTTCTAATCAACTTTATTGTCTTTGTATTATTTTTAATATAAATATTTAATATTTCCATTTACAGTGTGGTACGTACAATTCACAACGGTCCTTAAAATGCTTTTATTTGACCAAAGAATTGGATGAATTTTCGTGTGTTTCTCCTTGAACAATGAACATTTATTATTTTACTTTAAGCTCGACTTGCCGATTATTGCTCCAGAAACAATGTAAAAAAATTAGATTTAATCACTTTTTTAAGCTAGAAAAACAATAATATCTTTCACATTATGTATCCAAGAAAGGTTTAAAGATTTTGATTTTGACTGACTTAAATTATGTACACTGACACTTAGACACAATATTCTTATAGAGCGCGAAAGCATGGAGTAAATGCACGTGGTGAAGAGATTCCGCGGAAAATGTACTCTTGTGCTCAGTGCAACAAACTTCTTACAAGCAGTATTAAGTTGAAAACACACATAGAGGTAGGTCGTAATCATGTAATCCAATTTAATCAATTAATTAGTGAATTATCTGTCAATCAATTAATTAACCAATGAATTTTCCAGTAGTTAATTTATCAGTCAATGATTTAACTGACAATCAATCAAAAAAATATCTGGCACTTAATCAATCAATCAATGACTTATCTGGTAATCAATCAATCAATAAGCGATCTGGCAATCAGTTAATCAATCAGTGAATTATCTGGTAATCAATTAATCAATCAATGAGCTATATGGGAATCATTTTATTAATTAATGATTTATCTGGCAATCAATTAATTAATTAATATTGTGTCAAGGTAATCCACGAGGGGCGGAGAGATTTCGCCTGCAAATACTGTGGGAAACGTTTTACATCAAAATCAAATCTCCAGGAATATATTTACTTTACGTAACCTCTAACAAACCAAATAATATAAGTAGATTTATTTTGATCTTGTTAACAACCTTTATTAACTTTTTTCGTAAAATCCTTTAAAGTTTCAAGGTGACAAGAATTAACCAGCAATCGTCATACTTGTAAGATTTGAAATTTAATTTGATTTTATACATCTATAAAATAAAGCTAATTTTTATGTTCTCTGTTATAGCAGGCCAAACGGCTGGACCAAATTGGTTGAATTTTTTAGGGAACCCATGGGTACCCTGGGAGTGACATAGGCTAAAAAAAATGATTTTTTTAAAATTCCACGGGCAACGAAGGGCACTCTTTGTTAAAGACCAAGCGCGGGTAAACGGCAGGGATAACTATGAGTAACCTGGGCAACGAGGGGCACTTCAGCTAGTAATAAATATATTTGGATTAGATTCATGAAGGTTCCCAGCATACGGGTATTCTACCATACAACTGTCAATCATGTGAAAAGGTAAACAAATATGGGGAAAACGTGATTCTTTACTTTAGGATTTTCAAGGATTTAGGACTTTCTAAAGATACTGATAAAAGTAAGGTTCCAATATTTCAAAGCTGCAATCAGTAAAAGTTTGCTTTTATTTGTACCATTAGAAAAAATGTGAGGGTAAAACTAACCAAGAAACGATCGTTTTAGCTTCATTTTTCCATGTATCTTCTCTCAGTGTTAAAATCTTGCATTAGAATGAACTATTCTGAAATTTGTTAAACCTCTAAAATTTTTGTTGAACCTTATTAAAGTCGAATAAACGTATAAGTCTTAATAAAATGAGCAATGTTTTTGCCATCTCTAGCCTGAAAAGAATTTAAATGAAGTATAAAAACCATAATAAAACAAATAATTTTTTTTACGTTTCTGTAATTTAGAATTAACGATTCATCACAGAAAAGCCTTTTACAGCTAATTTTAAATCTATTCATTAATTGAAGCTCGTAAATCTTTCTTTAAAGGGAAAATGTCTCCGTAATTTTAAAACTAACAACAATTCCTTTAATTTTGATAGAAATTAATTTTTTTCTCCACTTCTATAGTTTCATTTTGTTGCTTTAGTCATTTGCACGTAAACAGCAGCTGAAAATACACAGGGCGCAGGCGCACAACGATATAGCCAGCCGTGAACCTATCGGTCAGCTGACGGACAGATCAGCTGTTGATCAGCTGACAGATAGAACAGCCGATGACCAGCTGGTGGAACCAGAATCAGCTGATCATCAGATTATCAGTGAACAGTTCGACCAAGACGGACATTTTTATGTAGTTGATGATATTGATGCGGTTCATGGAGTTCAGGTACTGTTGGATTCTACTAAAAATTAGGATCCATGTCAATCTGGATCCTGGATCTATGCAAGCCAAATAAGCATTTGTTAAATTTTTTAGCTATTTTTGTTTCCTTTCAAACTGTTATCTAACAAATATTTTTTCTGATTAACTCCCCCCCCCCCCCCC
>NW_019397618.1:0-39384 GCF_000591075.1 Eurytemora carolleeae | reverse complement strand
GGGGGGGGGGATTCGGAAATTTTTAACGATGAAAATTAATTTTTTTTTGTTTGAAGGTTGGAGATGTAATAATTCCGATGGAACTGGTAGAGGAGGGAGAATGTGTGGAGATGCACGTTTAATTAAATTTTGAAAACCAAAAGCTTTATATTTATGTATTATCTTATCAGAGGCCGAATTTAAAGAATTTGAGCCGCGGCTTAAATTTGGTTGGTTCCACTTAAAATTGTATTCCATGTTTCAAGATTTAAGCCGGCGCTCAATTGAAACCGGTTTAAGACGCGGCTCAAATTCATTAAATTCGGACACTGAGCTTTTAAATTGGTTTAAATGATTTGAAGACATGCATTCGTTTCTCATTGATCATAAACAGGGAACATTTTTCTTCTTACTCTGATTAAGTTAATCCAGTTCATGCAAAAGTTAACACCTCAGAAATTTGTCAGATCGTTTATGAAAAATGTAACGTTTTTTTATATACTTTTTTAAAATCCCTGGTCACATGTAATTTAATAAAATTATATGTTTTAATTTGAAAAATAATCACCAAATTAGATAGAAATACAAGTACAATTGTTAAAATATAATATTTTCAGAAAAACGGGTTTTAAACAATTTTAACAAAATGGCCGGTCCATCCTCCCTGCAAACATACAAGGCTTTAATGAGAGAAGCAAGCAGGTTTGAAATTTTAATTTGTCTGTTGATTATTTTCGTAGGGTTTTTTTCTTGGTTGGTCCAAGGGTGTAATGCAAGGAAAGTGAATTGCTGTCGTGTATACTCTGCGCACATATTGAAATCAGTTCTCTTTGGGCGGAATTTGTAAACAAGAATAGATGCATCAGTTTTCGTTAAGTGTCCGAGGAGGTTAAAAGCATTAAATTTGATAATTTTTTATAATTCACATAATAGTTTTCTACGACCAGAACATTTCATTGATTTTTTTATGTGAAAGATGGATCCCATGTCAGGCTGTAACATCCGTCATGCGTTTAGATTACCGCCCAGAGACAGTACACTGCAGTACAAAAGATGCGTAGTGCGTACACTTCTGAAATAACTTTTCTTGCATTACATCCTTGGGTTGGTCCATGTTTTACTGGTAACCTTGCCAAGTTTAAACCTTTCATTTATACGACTCTAATTTAGTCAAGTTGCTGGGATCCCTAGTTAATATTTATTGAATATAAAACAATCTAATTGTATATATGTTTGAGTAAAATACGAAATGGCCTTGTTAAAAGATAAAAATGGTTTCCAAGCTTAAAATCCGCAATCCAATTAGAAGACTTAATTTTTTCCTGAAAACAATAATAATGATGATAATAATATGTCCTTCTCATGGGACTTCAGGTTGCCCGCTGGAGCACTACGTCCTGGAGTGAAATATGGGGTTTCCTTTCATGTTCTCATGTTCTTATGTTCTCATGTTCTCATGTTCTCAAGTTCTCATGTTCTCATGTTCTCATGTTTTCACTTTATTTTTAGGTTTCCAGATTTCAACTTTAGAAGCTACTTTCAGAGACGGATTAGGAAACCCAAACTTATTTTTTAAATCCTTGATGATTTGAAACTCCCCTCCCATTTCCACCCTCTCCCCCCCCCCTTCCTCCTCCATGAAAAGTACAAGTCTTGCCAAATAAAAGACAATTCATTGTGTGCAAATTCAACTACGGATTTTTATATTCTTAATTCTGCACAAGGATAATCAATTATTGTAAAATCCTGTTGCTATATCAAAAAATCATGTGTATTCAAAAAGTATTTTGCAATGTAGATTCTTCATGGTACCGATACCGTGCCATAATCGATATTTTTTAAAACTTTTTTTTAAATAATAAGTAAGATAACCAATTTTTTAGTTCGTTGAAAATTTCAGCAAAATAGGAGCGCTCTTAACGATCACACATCGCTAATGATCACACATCGCTAACGATCACACATCTTTAACGATCACACATCGTCGTTAGCGATCACAAATCGTTACGATCAATTATAGTAAACGACTTAAACATTACGAACAGTGAAAAGACAATCGTTAATGAAAAGATGGAACTAAAGTATTTGGAACGGATAGATTTTGAAATGAACAAATGATCTAAATAGCGGGCCTCGTTAACGAACGTAAACCAAACGGTTTCAAAATTCAAGAACATGCGCAGCCCTTCTTGAGCACAACCAGAGTCATATAAGTGTATGTATATTTAATATTTATATATCAATTCTTATCGAGCATTCACTGGTCTAGTATTAAAATGTACAAACTACACATATCGTTTTGGATCGTTTTTAGAAAAAATTCAATACAATTTGCAAGATTTCAAAGCTGTTTTATGTTGAAGTTTGCTTTTTTAAACCAGTTCCTGAGCTGTTAATACGCCACAATAAAATGTAAACAACCCTTATTTCCCACATTAAACATTTCCTACCCCTCCCTCTCCATGTACCTCTGCTATCTCCCGAGCTATCCGACTAAGTTTGCGTGTACTGTACAGAGATGCGTTTAAGGACGCGAAGACTGAGGAAGATGCCACGGTTATTGCTGGAAAACTTGCCAAGGCAAAACTAGATCTCGGCATGCTTCAAAGACAAGCAACTATAGGTATATCTTTAATCGTCTAAACCTGTACGGAGGATCCATTTAATTTTATACGGATCAGAGATAAACCATTTAAAGATCATCAGCTCACAGTCAAGATTTGTTCTTGAGAGCAAAACGTTAATTTTTAACAGGTTTTGGTTGGTATATTAGTTACCCCTTGGATATTATAAACACCGGTTTAAACAAAACGGAAACGTTCTAAATTTATTTTGATGTTCTATGTATTCGTTTAAAATAAATATAAACATTATCTGCATATTGATCCTGATATCTGTATTATGTATTCGTTTAAAATAAACATGAACATTATCTGCATATTGATCCTGATATCTGTATTATGTATTTTTAAAATTATCAATGATTAGAAATTTTGCAGAAAATCATCCAAACATAAACATAAAAATTTCTCATAACTTATCCTTCACCCTTTTTTATGAAATATCAACTATTTACGAATGCGTCGAAAAATAATCGATGACTATTGTTTGTAATATTTGTTTGGAATTAAATTGATTTGTTTACGATCCGAGTTGAATGTTGCATCTTTCTGAATTTGTATTTTTCGCGAACACTCCCTTTATTATCAACCTACCCTGGTTAGGCGGATCCAAACTGCATACAAAATAATAATTTTTTATTTTCATATGGTAGATTAAATAGTTGAGATGTTTGGAATATCATATCTGTTGGGTTCCATACAAGTAAACCTATCGTATAAGAATGCTTATTCTTACACTGGGGGTGTAGAATTTTCATTCTTTAACGCCCAGACCGTGTAAGAATGGAATTTTTTTTTCACGGTCAGAGCGTGAAAGATTTAAAGTAAGATAAAATAAAATATCATCGTTCAAAAAATGATAGTTTTTAACAATTCATACAGATCTACATATGATTTAAATTCAAATCCCGTGTTGAAGATTTCTTTTCTTAAGATTACGTACAGGTTTACACTGTCAGTTTTTTATATTTTTGATTCCCTGCAACTGTAAACTTGTTTGTCTCTTTTCCAAATCGTTAGATAAGCCTAATATTACTATATAAGAAAACTTATTTTAACCTTAGGATCATCATATTTTAAGAGTTTAAGGTCTGTCTTTATAGTCCTATCCTTTGCGTGTAACCCTGCACATATGTAATATTTATATGAATATATATTATATTATTACCTTGTTTTAGGTTACCTGTTTGACCCGCATACCCGGCTACCCGTGAAGTAACTACCTGACCTACCTGTAATCAGCTGTATATCGTATATACTTCAACTCTAGTGATACATTCAGTCTATGAAATTTTCTCGTATTCATTGCAACAAATTAATATTTTGTGATTAAAATCCTAAAGGGATTGTTTATCGTTTTTTGAAAAATGATTTATCCCAAGAAATTCCGATAATGTTACAACCATTTAAAAAAAAATTTAAATATTGGATTAATTGTACCCATTTTTGGAAATTTGTGAACATTCCCTTTAGAAATATTTATTTCATTCCTGGGATTTGCAGATACACTAACTGTGAAAAATGGCTACTTTAAAGGGAGGAAGACATAAAGTGTTAAAAAGACAAGGCGCAAGGTATTTTTGTTTTGCTTTTCTGTTTTTGGGAATAACATTTCCTTTATACCCAACGTTGCCCAGGGTACTTTTATATACTCCCGCCGTTTACCCGCGCTTAGTCGTAAATTACGATTTTAGCTATTTTTCCCTATAAAAGTGAACCCACTCAACTTAGAATATAAAACATTCCCCCTTTGGGTTTTCTGAGTGCTTCAATCAAATTTAAGGCAAATCTGGTACATGAGTTCTGAACGGACATACAAACAAACAGACAAACAGAGTTTACAACTTAATATATATTCTGTTTTCTGTATTTATTTTGTTCTATGTATTTTACTTTTAGCAAACGTAATTGCAAACTTAAAATATTGCAAATATAAGCAAGGTTGCTACTAAATTATCTCTTTGAAGTTGATAACTTACTTAAATCTCCCGCATTTTCTGTGTTAAATTTAAAGTGACGTTCCATTTAGGAATTGTTTGAATATGGATACTTTCCAGATATCTTCCCCAGTTGGAACATGGGAAGTTGAACAATGTAACCTAGGTGAGGAACAGCAAAAGCTTAGTTACTTTTTCCTCTATCTTCTCTTTTTATGTTTTTTACAATTATTATTTTCTTTTTTAAGTTTGATGTGCATCAAGATTTAATAGCATTTTTCAAGAATTTAAATCACTAACTTCCAATTTAAATAACTATCAATAGTTATTTTAACTTTTTGTCTTTTGAAATATTTAGAGAGTCGAAACAGAGCTGAAAACTTTAGAATGTGATATCCTTAATCCCGATCTGTTAATTAATCTGAGCTGAGCTGGGAACTTTAGAATGGTGGATATCGGGATTAATGCTTGATCCACTCTTTTTCTTAATCTCCTGATTAAATATTGCTTGTTCTCCTCATGAATTTCATTAACAGAACGGGATTAAGGATATCCCATTCTAAAGTTTTCAGCTCTGAAAACTTTAGAATGCATAAACTTTAATCCTGACTTCTTGATCCGAATATCCACTGTGGAAACTTTTCATTTTAGTCCTTAATCCACTTCTTTTCTCTCTCCTTGGATATCCGTTAATTGTTTTCTCCAATGAGAATATTTCTGTTCTCTCATTGGTTGCCCGCTTTTCTCTGATTGGCTGCTACAGTTTCTCAGATGATTAAATATTAATTTGAATTTTATCGTTTTTCATACACTTTTAAGATAATCTTGCTAGATTATGTTAATCTGGAGATTAAGAAAAAGAGTGGATTAAGCCTTAATCCCGATATCCACCATTCAAAAGTTCCCAGCTCTGGAAATTAAATTCATGAGGAAAACAAGCAATATTTAATCTGGAGATTAAGAAAAAGAGTGGATCAAGCATTAATCCCAATATCCACCATTCAAAAGTTCCCAGCTCAGGAGATTAAGAAAAAGAGTGGATCAAGCATTAATCCCGATATCCACCAATCTAAAGTTCCCAGCTCGGAGCTGAAAACTTTAGAATGGTGGATATTGGGATTAAGGCTTAATCCACTCTTTTTTTAAATCTCGAGATTAAATATTACTTGTTCTCCTCTCATTTTTAATCTCCAGATTAATTATCCGATCAGGATTAAGGATATCCCATTCTAAAGTTTTCAGCTCAGAGCTGAAAACTTTAGAATGGTGGATATCGGGATTAAGGCTTAATCCACTCTTTTTCTTAATCTCGAGATTAAATATTGCTTGTTCTCCTCTCATTTTTAATCTCCAGATTAATTATCCGATCAGGATTAAGGATATCCCATTCTTAAGTTTTCAGCTCAGGGCGCTTTGCAATATTGCATCTTTCTAGTAATAATCTTAGATTTTCTAATTCGCAAGCTTTATTTTGTCTAGATTAATAACAGGCAAACATCAAACAATCATGAAAAATTTCACGGATTTTTTCGTTTCATTTTGGTAGATTTGCAACAGATTTTCAAATCGAAACCATTCCTTGGGTGAGTTACCACAAAATTTGATCCAAGCTGAAAACTTTAAAATGAGATATCCTTAATCTCGATTACTTAATTTGAGTATCCAATGGACACACTTTTTGATTATCTTCTTAACCCGTTCTTTCTTGGATATAGTAGAGAAAAATCAAAAACCGGTTTTTCTAAATTAGCGAGTCCCTCTCGTTTCTGTATATAATCTTAAATGGCGCATAATTTCAAATTTATCGGCATTATATATGCGACTCTGATTTGTTGAATTTTATACACTTTTCAGGATACAAGTACAATATTAAGAAAAAGAGAGGATCAAGCATTAATCTCAATATCCACCATTCTAAAGTTTTCAGCTCTGATTGGTTAAGCTGTTTCGATGTCTCATGGATTCAAACCAGCAGATATGCCAAATATAAAAAATTGGTTAAAAGACGACTAATAGTATTTTAACATGAGGTGTGCACCTGGTGAAACTAAAACAAGGAGAATATCCAGAAATAGATCTAGAGATTCCTGTCAGAAATTTAAACAAGGTAACCCCCAACCTTCTTGGAATAAAAGTTTATAAAAAAATGAAAATAATCTCTATTTTTTCATTTCAGTGTTCTCCCGCTTTGTATACTGAGCAGTGGCTGGATGCATATTTTAACAGGTTTTCTTCATTTTTAGTTTTACCCTCAACATTATTTTTGGACATTTATGTTTCTATTTTCTTGGCATACATTAAATATGAACCCTGTTATAAAGTTATTTTGAAAATTTAGTCAGTGTTTTTTTTCTAGATTGCATGAATGTACAGAGCGTCCCATATCATATTAGATTATCTCCAATCTTTAACACCTAAATACGCACATAATACTAAAAAAATCTAGCATTTTCTGCCAAAAAAAATTTCTATTGGCCTTATTAAATTTTTTAAAATGATTCATTCTTCTTAAATTTTCTGATTTGTCCCCCAAATCGTAATTTAGACCCATTGACGCGGTCTAATTTGATGTGGGACACCCTGTATGTTCTACCTCCTGTATTCTGTATTCTCTAGATTAAATGATTGTATCACTATGGAGCTGGTGCTGTATTCTTTAGATTAGATGAATGTATCAGTATAGAGCTTCCTCCTGTATTCTGTATTCTCTAGATTAGATGAATGTATCAGTATAGAGCTACCTCCTGTATTCTGTATTCTTTAGATTAGATGAATGTATCAGTATGAAGCTACCTCCTGTATTTTGTATTCTCTAGATTAGATGAATGTATGAGTATGGAGCTACCTCCTGTATTCTGTATTCTCTAGATTAGATGAATGTATGAGTATGAAGCTACCTACAGTGTGCCCATATATTCTTGACCCCCAACAAAGCTTCAGAAGTAAGGTCTGGGATTACATATACTCAAAACTAGGTAAATAATTAGTTCTTGAACACAGGGGCATTTTTTCTTTTGTAGATGTAACATAATCCTAATGAATCTTAAGTAGAAAATTTGGTTATCTTTGAAAAATACTTAAAACAATGGGCAGTTTTTTCACCAATATTTTCTAATCTAAAAAGTTATACGTATCTTTTTAAACTACATTACCTAGTTTTATACTTTATTATTCGAATACAGTAGACTACAATAATAGTAAATTACTTAAATGTACAGTTAAAAACATTACTGTAAAGCAAAGAATAAAAGAATAAAAGAATGGTACAGAAAATTACATCACTGTACAGTTAAGTACATCACTGTACAGTTAAGTACATCACTGTACAGTTAAGTACATCACTGTACAGTTAAGTACATCACTGTACAGTTAAGTACATCATTGTACAGTTAAGTACATCATTGTACAGTTAAGCACATCATTGTACAGTGAAGTACATCACTATTCATTGTACAGTAAAGTACATCACTCTATACTAATATGCAGTACTGTGCACTGTGTACTTGGTAGTGGTACAGTTAATTACATTACTGTTAAAGTACAATACTGTAAGTGTGCACTGTGTAGTGTTACAGTTACTAACATCACTGTGTAGAGTTGAGTACATCATTGTACAGTAAAGTACATCACTAGTGTACATAAAAGTTCATCACAGCACAGTACAGTTTGTGATAATGTAAACATTGTTTATATTTTCTTGAAAAATCATTTCTTTAAAATTATTTGTTTTTCTTCAGAAAATAGAAAAAAGATGGATTCGAAGCAAAGGTTTTTATATCGTTGAATTGGGTAAAATAACTATATTTTCGGGGGTAAAGTTTTATTAAGGATAATACAACAACTTGCCTTTTATTGTACCTATTCATCCAAAAAAAAAAAACTCCTCAACTGGGGGGAGGAGTGTGTTATAATTATAAATCCCTGGAATACTCTTTTAAGTGCGACGAATGATACTAATATTCTACAGGGGTTGGAGAACTTGCTAGCTACGGTGAAGTGGCCGCTGCAGTTGGCTCTTCTAAAGCAGGTTATTTTTATGTTATTTTTAAATATGTTTTTTATTCGTAGGACTCCATAGCCTTAGAGGCCGAATTTAAAGAATTTGAGACGCGGCTTAAACATTGTTGGTTCCATTTGAAATTGTATTCAATGTTTCGAGATTTGAGTCGGTGCTCAATTGGAACCGGTTTTCGGCGGTTCAGCGACGCGGTTTAAATTCTTTAAATTCTTTATGGAGATAATATTAAAATCCATATTTATTTAAATAAATAAATAAATAAATAAAATAAATTTGTCATGATCAAGATGACAAACAAAAATCTCAGTCCCATCTCCTCTTTCAGGAATAAGAAACTAAGGTTTTCTCCCGTCAAGACTTTGTTCTTAAGTTTTTAATTCCTGCAATTTTATAATTTACTTAAAACATAGCTTCTTGTTTTTAGCCCAGGCGGTTGGAACAGCAATGAAGATGAATCCTGTTTCCCTTATTATTCCCTGCCATAGGTAAATATGGGGTTTAAAGGGACTATTTACGTAATTCAATTGACCTTACAAAACAAATAGTTGATAGCCGGATTCACAACGGTACCATTTACATCAATATCTGATCGAGTATGAATAAGACATATTTGTCATTGTTGCACAGATAAAGGTGTGATAAGTACCTTTGTGAATTGGACATGACTATGTTTAGTTGGGGGGGGGGTCACTCTTATTTTTACAATGGCAGACCCTGTAACTGTAAAGAAATATAATAACAAAATATTAAGAAGGTTCCCTTTGAAACTAATATAAACTGGAAATTTTAAGTAAGGGTGAAACTAGTTCATCGAAAATATCAAATCCTTTTTGCAACCGCAAAATATGAGGCATCAGCAAGTTAGATGCAATATTAGTAAAATAAAATAGAAAAAAAAACAAAACATATTCAGTGATTTCAGGGATATAAGTTCCAAAACTAACACTTGGCCCATTTCTAACACTGAGTGTTAGAAATGGGCACAAATTTAAAAGACTGAGTTTTTGGGATCCCGGCCCATATACAGAGTAAAAATCGATAATAAAAAATATAACCAACATTTTATTAAACATGACGAGGACAACAATTCCCAATTGTAAACTTAAAAAAAAAAAAAAATTATAAAAGGAGTTTATTTTTATATTTAAGCTCTTCACCGTTTTCAAGACAATGATAGGTTTTCCATTTTCGAACATATTCTGAATTTGAAACATTGTCGTTTTCGAGACAAAACCCACTTTCCCGTTTTAGAGTATAATCCACCATTCAAAACAAAAATCACTTCATAACTTGCAAAATAAATCACTGAAACAAAAGTTATCTTTTGAAGACTAAATTAACTTCTGAATTATTTCTAGAATCTAAGTTTCCACATTTTATCTGTTAATGGATGATTTTTTTTCAAGCATTTTAAACAAACAGTTTCCCGCATTTCTAGTTCAATCTATATTGTAAGAACAAATGATATTAATATTTTAATTTCTAAATGCTGTAGTAATTTTTAAATTATAAATGAACAGTTTGTTTTTATTTCCTATTTTTTTATATTTTACCTTATCAAAAATCTAGTTTTTTTCATAAGTGCGTAAATACTTGAAAATTAACATTGATAAGAATTCCGGTAATTGTCTCAAAACCAGGATATGTTCCGAAAACGCGACATGAGCTGAAATCCAGTAATTGTTTTAAAATTGGGATATGTTCGAAAATGAAATCAAAAGTCATCAAAACTGATTCTCACACCTTATTTTTCGTTTAAAAATGACATTTATTGTTTCAATTTATAGTTTTAGCCATTTTTTATAAATATATGGTGTAATTTTGTTCTACTCGACTTGGATTTAAAGATATATTCTCTTGAATTTTGGAACTAATATTCCCTGAATTTAAAAAAACGGCGATCATAAGGGAAGGTCGATTTTTTTATTTTTTTTCAAAGTTGTTGATATGTTTATCAAAAGATGAGTGTTGAAAAACTGTTTTATTTTTGGCTAAAAAACTGTTCTCCGAAACTCAGACTAATATCTTTAAAAAAAAGGGTTTTTTGCTGATATTGCTTAATTTTGAAGGGATTTTTACGAATTTATCGTTTCTGGATTCAGTATTTCATGACTGATATTTTGATAAAAAAAATTCTGTCTTATGTTAGTAATTTGATCTGTACAAAAAAGCAAAAATTCTCAACATTTTTAAAAAAATTCTCAAAATTTTTTTAAATATACCAAAGAGAGGTGGATTTTTATTTAAAAACAGTTTCATCCTTAATTTCAAATTTTTCTTTAATATTGTAAGATTATGAATCTGTAATGAAAAGTATCTGATAAACATGAATAATTAAAATGCATCACGCTTAAATGCATATATATTATATATATTATATATATTATATATATGCATGTAAATCTGAATTTAAAATGCTTGATCACGAATGTTTCCTTTAACGCCTGATGGAAGAACTCAATATTCTGTCCTAATTATTATAAAGTTGGAGCATATTTTGGTATTTTAAGGGGGGGGGGGGAGCAAGTACAATATTCTTATCAAAATTCGCATTTCTTGATTTTATGATTCAAATTTACTTTAAGAATGTATGCTGATACTTTTATGCGTTTTTCTATTAGACTCATTTTGATATGAGAACCCCTAATATTTCTCTTAATTGTCAAATATTATATTTTATATATTATAAAACAGACTCTATACTGATATTTAACCCTAGAACTGATATTTAACCCTAGAACGAATATTTAACCCTAGAACTGATAGTTAACCCTAGAACGGATATTTAACCCTAGAACTGATAGTTAACCCTAGAACGGATATTTAACCCAAGAACTGATAGTTAACCCTAAAACTGATATTTAACCATAGAAATGATATTTAACCATAGAACTCATATTTAACCATAGAACTGATATTTAACCATATAACTGATATTTTAACCCTAGAACTGATATATTGTAGGGTAACAAGAGTGGGCGGAGATCCTGGTCACTACAGTGGGGGAACTAGGGACAATCTCAAGGTCTGGTTTATCAATCATGAGAAGAAGAATATAAGATCCAACATTGATCAATGATCATCGAGAAAAGTCGAGGAATTGATCAGAATTGATCAGAATTGATCAGATTTCATCAGATTTCATCAGATTTCATCAGTTGATGAAATAGTTAGCTGACGAATTAATTCTTAAGTAGCGGAATTTTTGTTTTTAAAAGGTGCAGCTGTAAAAATGAAGAAAATGTTATGGGCCGATGCAATATTACAGATGACAGCTACTGTCTAAGACTGCAGAAACATAACTGGTTATAGATGAAAGATGGCAGCTACTCTACTTTCCATAATTGGAGATATCAAACAGATTGTGAATGACAGCTGCCAGCCATGTTCTGATTACCGATATTCAACAGCTTAAAGATATTTATAACAGTTGTATGACAGCTGAGAACTAAAAAAGCTAACAAGAATCCAGGCACTAAGGAATGATATTTTACGATAAAAAGATTATTGTTTAAAATAGGACATCGGTTACTTTATAGCAATCTTAATTAAATTTTAATGTTTACTGTTGAAAAAAAATTATTTTCTTCCCCCTCCCCCGTAGTAGGGTTATAATTCTGTTCAAAATCTTAAATTATGAAAAAATTTATCATTTATCTCCAATTTTACATAGGCCCCTGAGATTCATGTGTTATATATTCATACTGTCATTAAACTGTTTATTTATTCAAAACAAATTAATCTTCTTAAGTCAAAAAAGTTAATAAAAAAATTGAGACGTCAATACCCTTAATATTGCAAAAATGTCCAAAAAAGGATTAATTATCTTATAGTTTAAATATCAACCATTGCAGATCTGAATGTTTGAATGATTGCAGAACAATGTTAGGTTAAGGTTAGTTCGACGTGTTTTGTGATTATTCATTAGTTCGACATTTTTCGTGATTATTCTGTGATTTTTATGTTGTACTTCCACGATGGTTCTGTCCTAAACTGAAAGATACTATCCCAAGGGTATTTTCTGAGAGATGTTTTCCCAGAAGTATTTTCCTAGGAACTTTCGACTAATTAGGATTTTTTCCCCTAATACTCCACCCAAATATGCTTTTGATAAGATTCTTTCCCAAAAGTGCATTTCAAACGGAAGTTTCCCAAAGTTAATTGCCGGAAGGTACTTTTAAAGTACTTCTTATAGGTGCTTTCTCTGAAGTAGTTTCCCACAGGTTAAATTCCAAACGTGCTTTTCTTTAGGTACAGGGTGTCCTCCGAAACATGACAGTTGCTGAATAGTTTCAAAGGTCTTCATCCATACACTGTATAAGATATTAAAGACTTTTTATAGTTTATTTTGTTAAAAAGATCTTCTACTCGAATATGTTTTACTTTAAATCAATTATACTGTAATATGACTGCCATATGATATTTTTTAATCTCTCAAACAACTTAACAAGGTATGGAAGCAGACATTTTCTATTCCCCTACTGTCATGTTTCGTGGGACACCCTGACTGTCTAGGAAAATCAAACTTTTGTAGCTGCTCTCTAACACATTTATTGTTTATACAGATGTAATAAAAACAAGTTTTTTCTTAAGTGAGAACCAGACAACTTTGAAATATGAAGACGACAGTAAGCCAATATTTAGGTGTATGAGATGTCGTTACGAATCATATTTATTTACTAGTTAATTCATAGCCTAATAAAATCATATTTATTTACTAGTTACTTAATAGCATAATCAAATCAGATATATTTACTAGTTATTTCATAGCCTAATCAAATCAGATATATTTACTATTTACTTCATAGCCTAATCAAATTAGATATATTTACTATTTACTTCATAGCCTAATCAAATCAGATATATTTACTGGTTACTTCATAGCCTAATCAAATCAGATATATTTACTGGTTACTTCATTGCCTAATCAAATCAGATATATTTACTAGTTACTTCATAGCCTAATTAAATCAGATATATTTACTAGTTACTTCATACCCTAATCAAATCAGATATATTTACTGGTTACTTCATAGCCTAATCAAATCAGATATATTTACTGGTTACTTCATAGCCTAATCAAATCAGATATATTTACTGGTTACTTCATTGCCTAATTAAATCAGATATATTTACTAGTTACTTCATAGCCTAATCAAATCAGATATATTTACTGGTTACTTCATTGCCTAATTAAATCAGAAATATTTACTAGTTACTTCATAGCCTAATCAAATCAGATATATTTACTAGCTACTTCATAGCCTAATCAAATAAGATATATTTACTGGTTACTTCATAGCCTAATCAAATCAGATATATTTACTAGTTACTTCATTGCCTAATCAAATCAGATATATTTACTGGTTACTTGGTTACTTCATAGCCTAATCAAATCAGATATATTTACTGGTTACTTCATTGCCTAATTAAGTGCACACTTTAAAATTGCTGTGTTTCATGCTTCTTAGGACTATTTAAAACCTTAACATGTTTCTAAAAGTTGTCTTCCTATTCCATAGTTTTCTGGTTCTCACTGTGTATATTTAATTTTGAGGGTAGCTTTTAAAGTTTTAATTTTTTCATTGAAATACCTTTGATGAAGGAATTTCATTTTTTACTTAAATCTAAATGTATTCCTTTTTTCATTCAATTTAGTTAAAAATAGTTTTTTATTTTTGGCATAAACACAGCATCTGATTTCATCATATAAAATAAATCGAAAAATAAAAATAAATCTAATTATTTTCTGTGTTTAAGCCTCAATTATTTTTTTCATTTAACTTTTGTAGGACAGTATTTTTTTGTACTTTTTAGACTAATAAATTTTATTTTTTTACTGCACGTTTTTTAATGTCTATTATTTTAGTTTTTTGTTTTTTTAATTAAGTTATTAAGTTTACTTAATGCTTGAAAAACTTCAAATACTATTGAAGAGTGTGTATACATAAATTAGAAGACGATTAACTAAACTTTCGCTTAAGTGGCCTTTATTTATAACGGTAACCTTAAAATCAATAATGCGGAAGGTACTGTTGTTCTTTATGGTTTAATTATGAGAATTTGGAGCATTTTGACAGAAATGTGCAAGTTGAGATTGAAAACCTGAGTTAAAAATAATAAATAGATGCAGTATTACCCACAAAAGATGAGACTGTGTCAGATGCAATGACAAAGGCTTAAAGCTACATCAATCTTCTGTAGAACTACTTAGTTATATATTTATCTATCTTTCTAGTTATAAATCTCCATCAGATCTTTCCTGTTATTTATTTATCTATCTTTCTAGTTATAAATCTACCTCAGATCTTTCCTGTTATTTATTTATCTATCTTTCTAGTTATAAATCTACCTCAGATCTTTCCTATTATTTATTTATCTATCTTTCTAGTTATAAATCTATCTCAGATCTTTCCTGTTATTTATCTATCTTTCTAGTTATAAATCTATCTCAGATCTTTCCTGTTATTTATCTATCTAGTTAACAAATCTACCTCAGATCTTTCCTGTTATTTATCTATCTATCTAGTTATAAATCTACCTCAGATCTTTCCTGTTATTTATATATCTTTCTAGTTATAAATCTACCTCAGATCTTTCCTGTCATTTATCTATCTATCTTTCTAGTTATAAATCTACCTCAGAGCTTTCCTGTTATTGATCTATCTATCTTTCTAGTTATAAATTTACCTCAGATCTTTCCTGTTATTTATCTATCTATCTAGTTATAAATTTACCTCAGATCTTTCCTGTTATTTATCTATCTATCTAGTTATAAATCTACCTCAGATCTTTCCTGTTATCTATCTATCTATCTATCTATATAATAAAGCTCTTCGCTCATTTATATTTTCTCTGATTATATGTTAGCCATAGCTGGCCAAAAGGCTGGACCGACTGGGCTGAAATTTTTTATTGGAACTCTTTAAGTACCCCGGGGGAAACAAAGGCTTACAAATTGGAATTTTTTTATCGAAATTTTTTTCATAAGAATTCGATTTTAAAAATTTCACAGGCAGCGCCAAGCACTTCAGCCAGTCTTCTAGATTCATTTAATTATTCTTCCTTCTATGTATCTACAGGGTAGCCCACAAAGGATGAGATTTTAGAGACGACCTGAAACTCCTGAAATATAAAGACGACATGAAACTCCTAAAATATTATAAAGACGACATGAAACTCTTGAAATATTATAAAGACGACCTGAAACTCTTGAAATATTATAAAGACGACATGAAACTCCTAAAATATTATAAAGACGACATGAAACTCTTGAAATATAATAAAGACGACCTGAAACTCTTGAAATATTATAAAGACTACCTGAAACTCCTGAAATATTATAAAGACTACCTGAAACTCCTGAAATATTATAAAGACGACATGAAATTCTTGAAATATTATAAAGACGACCTGAAACTCTTGAAATATTATAAAGACTACCTGAAACTCTTGAAATATTATAAAGACGACCTGAAACTATTGAAATATTACGAACCTAGGGTTGAATTAAGGCTTGAATCTAGTTTTTTATTGAATTTTTTAATGATTTGGCAAAGATAAAAGTAAGTTTATATTTGTAGGGAATCATGAATATGGAAACAGACGGTATAAATTCCTTCCAATTGTCTCTGAAGTTGTATTCTCTCTGTCGATCTGCCTGATTAATGTTAATAATTGAATATCAATCAATCAATCGTCAAAACAAAGATTTTGAAGAAGTTCTGGAAGTAAACAACTTATTAAATTTTATTTAAAACGTTCAAACTCACTTTTCTCCATTAAAAAGAAAATCCTTATTTACATTTTTAGCAGGAAATGTGTATTTCTCAAAAATTGTCTACTGAAAGGGACTGCAAGCATAAATTTAAGTGACCTTCTATTTATTTATTAGCGTGTTCGATATACAACTGTACCCCAAAACCCTTTCTTCTGAACAACAATGCATATTAAATCCATCAACTAAATATTGAAAAATGATTAATTTCAATTGTTAATTCCCTCTGAAGTGATTTGCACATTCTTCTTGCATTGTGCAATGAAATTATTGGGGTAAATAATAGAGATAGATGAGAGCGTATATCCCTGCACCAACCCACCTCTTCATAGGGCTGGGCAAAGTTCCGTTAACGGAACAGAAGTTTCCGAAAATTAACGGAATAGTCCGTTAACGAACTGCAAAAACTGTTAACGAAACGGATCAGTCGTAAATGTAATTAAAATAAACGGTTGAAAACGAAAACGGATTTATTTTTTAAAATTGGTGAATTTCGTCTTTTTTTCTGCTTGAAAATTGCATTAAACTTGTATAAAAAATTTTTTTACGTGTTTTGATGTTTTTAGATGTCATCTTCTGTGTTCACAACTTTAAATGCTGAGAATAGATCGCGGTACCTTGATTTTGATTTTAAAATTTTTGAGTCTTTCCAGCCGGGAAAGAATCTGTGTTCTCCTCAGAATAAGATAAATATAGTTTATTTTTGGACATCATAAATACTACTCAGTCCGTGCAGAACAGGATAAATATAGTTCAACTGCTAGTGCTGACATTTGACAAACCATTAACGCTGTTAATACTACAAAATAACCATTAATGGCTGCATCATGAACGATTTCGTAACCGTTAACGAAAATTTTTCGGCGTTTTGCGAATGCTGAAATAGACCATTAACGACTGGAGCCGATTGTTGAAAATTGTCCATTAACGTAATTGTTATTAAAATTGAGATCAATAACTCAAAGTCGTTTTTTAAAAAACCGATAAATGTAGTTAACGAAACGAACGTTCCGTTCTTACCTTTAAAATTAACGGCTACCTGAAATTTTTCTTTTTTAACGGTTGGAACTAACCGTTAACGAAACGGCTAGAAAAAGTTGGAACATGCCCAGCCCAACTTCCACCAAGTTCCTGCCTGGGCAGATGGGCAAGCATTGTCATGGAAGCATACTGCTAATTGCTATGAATGCATTTTAATAAATATTCCACGGCAGAGGTCACTGTGTCTGTAGAAAACTGTGAGAGAACAGGATACTGATCGCTTACTTTTATACAGGGGTTCAGCTAAAACAACAAAAACTACGCGTATAAACTTCAGATTTTAGTGTCAAAAATAACAAATTCTCCTGAAATAAAACCTTCAATACAGATACGGGAATCAATCATACCCCTCCTTAAATCGTGGTTAACAATTAAAGTGCCAGTCTTTGAATTTTTTCCAACAAATATTTATCTATATATCTATCTATCTACAAGTGTACCCTGAGTGTACCTTAACCGTATCTATTCTATGTTAACTATAAATAAAAAAGAAACAAAAGACATGTATTTGCATATATTCATTCTAAGTCATGCCTTTCCATTAAGACGCATATCTTATTCAACAATTTGACCTTAAAGGAAGTGTTCGCAAAAAAAAATGAAAGGGGGTACAGGCTCACGGCGAAAAATAATCCCTTTTATCGGTACTAATTTTACTTCTATCTGTTGCGTTTATAAGAAGAAAATTGTTAAAAACGACTTGAACGGAAGAACGTAGAGTCCATACAAATATCATAATTTGTTATTTGTTTTATAAACAATGCACTTAAAACGACTTTTTTAACGCTAGGTGTCTCTGCCACGTGTAATCATTGAAAGCATCGAGAGCTGAGACATCTGGCTGCCAACTTTTTGGCGTGTTAAGTGCTTTGTATACAAAACGAACTTTCTGAATGTACGGACGCTACGTTCTTCAGTTTAAGTCGTTTTTAACAATTTTCTCGCTATAGACGCAATAGATAGAAGTAAGATTAGTAGCGATCAAATGCGATTATTTTTTGCCGTAAGCCTATACCCCCTTTCATTAGTTAACAATTTCGCGAACACTCGCTTTAATATATTGCTCGGACAAGATGGAAAATAACTTTTTAATATCTTTGTGCGAGTAAATTAAGCCATTAAGTTATTTTTGAATTAAAAGTTTAGGAAATAAAAGTTTTTTTCAAACAAGTAAAAATCAAATATTAGAAAATCAAATTGAATTAAAAGAAATTGGTAAAATTTTGGATATTTAATCTGCAGATAATGCTTAAACTGTTTTTTGAAAACGATATATTGTTTAATGTTTTAACTTCAAGAAAACTTTCAATGGCTCATATAGTTGGCAAAAAAATTGGGCCCGATATTCGGCCGTTTTAACGTCAAAACACACAAACAGACAGGTGTGAACATAGTCGTGCTTTATGAACGGAAAGTTACAAATATAATAAAATAAATCTGATATCACGTCAGAAGTGTGTTGTAATAATAATAACTTTGCATAACTTTATTACTTTCAATTCACTGTACAAATTAAAATTCACAAAAAAGTTCAAAAACATCAAAATATGTTTTCCAACAAAATCGTTTAGATTATATTAGCTATTCAAGATATGTATCAAATATTTTTTTTATTTTTTTAATTATTTTATTTTTATGATTTCTATTCGCTACGTAAACAATGATAAAGTTTTACAACATATTTTATCATTATAACTATTAGTTTAACAGCTTCTGTCCTTAACCGAATAATATTCAAATACAACGGTTGACCCAGAAAACACAATTCTTCAATTTTACCAGAAAGTAATATAAAATTTAAGTAAAAAAGCAAAAAGGAAATTTTATAAAATCAATCAAATATTTTTTAAATCAATTCTAAGATTTTCATTTCGTAAATTCAGATCCCGACTACACGAACCTTTAATTTATAGATATGGGTTGAAATAAAATTAATGCTTCATCCAGAAAACTTGAGATAGTTGTGTTTGCATATCGGATAAATAATTGAATAATTGAAAAGTATGAACATTGAACACGCTATGTACACGATAAAAACTTTAACAGGGTGAATCAAAATTAAAAGAACAAAGTTATTATTTTTTTCAACGTATTTTAAGAAAATCAAAAAATGTACCATTTTAAAAATCGACCAAAATTTACAAAAAAAAATCACAAAATTCGACGCCTAAAAAACTCAAGTGAATTAAGTACAACTTTTTAATCTGAAGCCATGCTCATGTATTTCTCTTTATAATTAAGCAGATCATTAATATCTTTGATTGAAAATCAGATACATTTAAATATTATTTAGATAGATAAATATGTTTTGACCAGATCGATAAAAAACGTTACTGATAAAAAACTAAATTCTGAAAACTGAATACTAAGCAGAAGCACTGCTTTTCAGTAAATTTTCTCTCAGTTCTTCTAAAACAGTAGAGAGGTACAGACATTGTTCGGAGTAGGGGGTTTCAAACATAATATTGAATTAGGGGGTTTCAAATAAATAGATAAATTAACCGGGGCATTCACATATATCTAGACTAGGGTGTTTCAAATATATATGGACTAGAGGGTTTCAAATTTATATGGACTTGGTGGTTTCGTAAGTATATATAGACTAGGGGGTTTCAAATATATATAGACTAGGGAGTTTTTAATTAATCTGGACTAGGGTGTTTCAAATATATCAAGACTAGGGGGTTTCTAATATATATAATAGGAGGTTTCAAATTTATATGGACTAGGGAGTTTTAAATATATAAAGACTAGGGGGTTTCAAATTTATCTGGATTAGGGGGTTTCAAATATATATAGACTAGGGGGTTTCAAATTTACATAGACTAGGGGGTTTCAAATATATAAAGACTAAGGGGTTTCAAATTTATCTGGACTATGGGGTTTCAAATATATATGTATATAGACTAAGGGATTTCAAATATGTCTTGACTAGGGGGTTTTAAATATATCTAGACTACGGGTTTTCATATATATGTATATAGACTATGGTGTTTCAAAGAAATCTAGACTAGGGTGTTTCAAAGATAAACATATTAGGGGGTTTCCTATATATCTAGACTAAGGGGTTTAAAATATATCTTGACTAGAAAGTTTCAATCATATCTAGACTAGGGGTTACATTAATTCCTAGACTAGAAGGTTTCAAATATATCATGACTATTAGGTTTTAAAAATATATAGACTAGGGGGTTTCAAATAAATCTTAACTATGAGGTTTCGAATATATTTAGACTAAGAGGTTTCAAAGATATACATATTAGGGGGTTTCAAATAAAACTGGACTATTGGGTTTCAAATATATCTAGACTAGGGGGTTTCAAAGATATATATATACTAGGGGGTTTAAAATATATCTGGACTAGGGGGTTTCAAATATATCTAGACTTTAACGATTTTAACAGAAAACTAAATTTTCGCTTTTATAGTCGACCAGTTCAACTCAATGTCTGTGGTCCTTCCGAGTTACCCAATTAATATTTGAGGCAAATCGGTCAAGGGGTTCCTGAGTTATGATCGGACAAACCAACAGACAGACAGATAGACAAACAGAAATTACAACTGAATATGTAGACCAGGCAGTAGGCACCAGTGTGTAGAACTTTTATGATTTTCTAGGATTATTTTAACCTTTGATGAAAAATTAATTTTTATGTCTAGGATTTGTACGTTAAAGACGTGTCTGATAAGACAGCTGTCAGAATGAATAATGATGATGACAAGAAGACAAAAGAAGAACATCTAGGAAATGATGATACAAACAGCGAAGATGATTTAACTGCTGATGAAAACACTAGCACGGAAGAAGCAATTAAAGATACCGTAGATGCTCCAACAGATATGAATGCTGATGTAACTATAAAACCTGTAGATGGTAGGAGTGCTGATCAAATCTCTACAAGACCTCTAGGAGCTATACCAAAAGTTGGTTTAGTTGGCAGTCTGAGTAATGTAAGAAGAGTCAGTTTTGGAGAGGCCATCTTAAATGATGGAAACACAAACTTGAAAAAGAAAGACAGTGACTTATCTAAGAATCCAAAGGGTGAACCAATCCTAATGCCAGTAAACAATGACGCATTGACTTCTAAAGAGGAATCTGGAACAACAGGTTGGGTAGAAAATATTGATCAAACGTCTCCAAGGCAAGCACGCACTAGTAGTGAATCTGTGGAAAAAAATGTCTCATTAGACATCAATACAGTTGATACTGTCGCTGTACCTGCTGCTTTTCCTGAGACCGAAGATAAACACTATGCTGTAAGACCTCAAAAAAGATCTCATGGTGCAGGGAAGCTCCAACAGGAAGTGCGGAAGAGAAGTTCAGAGAAGAAGCCTATAAAGAGTGCTTATGGTGTCTTTAATACAGCTTACCAGGCAAAGGCGGAACTAGAAGCATTGTGTTTAGGGGAGGGGGGGAGGGAGGGGTGTATAAGGATAAAAAATATAGAATTTCTAAGTACAAGGGGATAGAAAAGTCCCCCCGATCCTAAGGTTAGTTTGGCCTTAATGATCAGGAGGAGGAAAGTGGGAGTGGAAGTGAGGACTCCTTTGATTTGAAAGAGCTGGAGGTATTTAGAGATGTGGGAGTCCAGGGAGCAACCAGCAATCAGCATAGATCTTCGCAAAACTTAGGAAATTTGCCTTTTTTATACCACCAGATTGTTTATTATTTTTGCATTCGGCAGAAGCGATAAGTCTAACACTAACATAAAAATTAATTTATAAGAGTAAACATGTATATTGCAGAGCTTGATCAACTTTAAGAATGTTATCTTTCATATTAATAAATAATTACAATATCATTAATAACATCAACAGTAAAATAATATTAAAAGAAAAATGATTATTTTCTATTAACAAATACACGATTTTCGCCAAACCACCCCCAACTGAACTAAGTATAATTCCACTAATTTTTTTCTACCAATCTCCTCCTTTTTTGAGCTATCTGTGCAATTTAAAAAAAGGCCGCCATGTGTACTATCCGTCTCGTTAAAAATTATAAAAATTACCACATGGTCAGTTTTTGCCGCAACTGAATAAAAATGGCTGCCGTTTGTACAGGTGGCGTCCAGTTTTCTCGAAGTATGTCCGCCCCAACGGGAGTAGATGTTGGACTTGAGAAGAGAAAAAATCGTCGCCTCTTTAAAAAAGTTTTCAGGTTTATTTTATTTAAATTCAAAATAGAAGTTGCTTGAAAGGGGGCGTGGGTGTTAATTTACACTAATGCACGCAGTGGCGTAAATAAGGGGGGTTATTGGGGTTACTTACCCCCCTTAGAATCCTTGGGGTAATTACCCCCCCCCCCTAGAATCTTTGGGACACAAACATCCCGGTTTAGTAACTTGATCTCCACTCTTAATGTCCATGATTACCATTAAAAGAAAAAATGTAAAAAATTTTTGCCGCTTCGCGCGGATAATCTTACTCAATCAACTTAAAAAAAGTAACATAGATAAATTTTACCCAAAAATCGAGTTTTTGTAGTAGCGTACTTGCACTATATGTCAAATTAAGTATATTATGTTAAAAGATCAGGATTATTAAGAATAAAATTGTAAAAAGTAAGATATTTTCCTTTTGATATAGTGAAATTAATATATATAATATAGTAAATTGACGACAAGTAAATTTTAGAAATTAGAAATTAGAATATAAACAAATACAATAATTTTTCAAAGTTTTGCAGAGTAGCTTTTCTGAAGATTTAAAAAAGTTACATTTTTCCTCTTAGAGTAAAACTATTTTTATGTAACTTAAAATAAATTCAGTTTCTTACAGATCTTTGTAGTTAATGTTAAACGAATGACTATAATGAAGGATATAAAACAAGGTGAAAGCTTAAAGGTAGGAAATGAAGCCTTTATTTGATGGAGTTAGTAAATGCCAGAAATGAGTGGAAAATGCCAATCAAACCAAACTAAAACCAATAATTTTCCCCCCCCCACTAGATTGCAGGATTTAGGATAAGATTACAACCATATCTGTATTCAGGTTAAGATTACAATCGTATCAGTATCTGGGATAAGATTAAAAATATATCTGAATTTAGGATAAGATTACAACTATCTGTATTCAGGATAAGATTACAACTATATCTGTATTTAGGATAAGATTACAACTATATCTGTATTTAGGATAAGATTACAACTATATCTGTATTTAGGATAAGATTACAGCTATATCTGTATTTAGGATAAGATTACAACTATCTGTATTCAGGATAAGTTCACAACTATCTATGTATTCAGGATAATATTACAACTATATCTCTATTTAGGATAAGATTACAACTATATCTGTATTCAGGATAAGAAATTACAACTATATCTGTATTTAGGATAAGAAATTACAGCTATCTCTGTATTTAGATTACAACTGTATTGGTATTTAGGATAAGATTATCACTATCTCTATATTCAGGATAAGATTACAACTATATCTGTATTCAGGATAAGATTACAACTATATCTGTATTCAGGATAAGAAATTACAACTATCTCTGTATTTAGATTACAACTATATCTGTATTTAGGATAAGATTACAACTATATCTGAGCTGGTTTCTGGAAGATCAAGAGAGGTAGGAAGTCCGAGTTCCTGGAAATCCAGGAAGAATTTAACTCCTCTGGGATAATATATGAATTAACACTTTTTAGGGGTATTTAGCTCTAGGTTTATATCTCTTTTAACAGTTTACAGGGCGATAAAACTAATCTACTATAGTTTAATATTTCACTTTATATTGTATACAGTGGAATTAAACTAATCTTTACTTGGTTTACAATATAAGTGTTGTTATGTTGTTCGTCTTTGTTATTAAATGATTGTAAATACGGATCCCTCTTAATTATCCCGTCGTAGTGAGATTTGTACAAATTAAGGTCCCGCTCTTACTTGGAAAATTTTCACTCTAATAATATTTCATTGGTATCAAAAGAATCCTTTAAAAAATCACGATGATACTGCACTCTCCCTTCAATTACTTTACATAGCCGGTCTCTCCCTTTCAGAATAATCACGCAACCTTGTAATATCAAGTTATTTAAAAGGTTTAGTGAATATTTTGTAATTATTCCATACCGCAAAATAATTTTTCATGCTACGATACCCTTAATATTAAATATTTCTAATGACAGTGTCGATTAGTTCAATTATTAAAGAGCGTTTTATCTTTAAGTACATATTTGTTGCAATTCATCTGATTCTAAGAAAATGGATTTTAAAGAAAATAAATAAAATCTTGAGCATAAATCAAATAAAACAGTTTAGTGTTTATTCTTAGATTTATTAATCAGGTCTGAGTTCGGAGTTCCACAACGATATAATTTGGGGGTATAATAATTGAAAAACACCTTAATGATCTTTCATTGCCCATTGGACGTTTAGAGATAATCAAAATTAAAAAAGCCTATCAAGGAATTAACGAATGAAAAATTGCAGCTTCAGAACATTAAGATTCAAAGTTGATTTTATTAAGTTAAGCTTGAAAAAATATATTTAGAAAAACTTAGCTTTTCCTAGCTTGAAATTTAATACAGTGATATCCAGAAAACTTTGGAATAGGAAGTCGACTTTCAAACTCAAGTTATGACTTTTAATAGCGCATTGAACATGAAACATAGCAATTGTGCAACGTAAACAGACCCATTTTAATTAATAAGTTATTTAATAATTTTCAAGTAAAGCTATTTGCTTTAAACAACATCAAATACATTTCATAAATGCTGTAATGTCGTCTTCCTATTCTACAGTTTTCTGGTTTTCTGGTAGTTTTGTTCATTTCAGTCAAAACTTTATTTTAAAGAAAAACTATTTTCTTAATGAAAATATTACCAAAACTTTCAAGTTTGTTTGATTGCAGTATTTTGTTTATAAATAACTCTCAAATATATAAAAGTCAAAATTAAGCATTCTGGGCTAGTGGGACTGTGAGGGTATTTTTCAAGTGACCCTGCATGCAAAGATTGCATTATTCGATTCACAACGGTACCTTTTGAAATCTTAATCTGATCGACAATATTGACGATATTTTCGTTTTTCGAGGTTTTAAAGTATTTTGCTGTATCAATTATTTTTTTTTTGTCACTTTTGCAGAGAAAATAAAATTGAAAATAATCAGATTTTAAATTACAAACATGGATATCTAATTCATACTTGATCGGACGAAGCTTTTCAGGGTGAATAGAGCATTGACATCTTTGTATAGGGGTATATTTGAAATTACGCTTTCAATTTCTTTAAATATGATTTTAGGCTAAAAATTCCTTGAACTAATGGCATTTGCTTAAATTGACAATAAAATGTTTTTAAAAACATAAACAAAAGAAAACATTCATTAGAAGATATTATCAAAATATTCAAATTAGTTGAATTGCAGTTTTTTTAAAACATAAAAAAATAAAACACAGTTTCAATTAAGTATTTAAGATTCCACTGCTAAACTTGTTAATGTTAACTCTTTAATAAATGACAGATGTGCAGGGTGACCCAAATATAATGCTTGACGAAGAAATTATTTTAGGATTAAATTTTTTAAACTTCCAGATATTTCCAAATAATTCTTGTTATTTTTTTTATAAATAATAGTTTTTTGTGAAAAGGAGAAATTGGTTCACTAAATTTTTTTTTTAAATGAAAAGGTTGTAAGAATGAGGCAAAAGGTTTTCAATTTCTTAGTTTCTTTTTTGGGATCGTGATCTTTTTTGTATTTTATTTTTAAAAAACGTTTTAGCTCAATGTAAAAGATTTAAGCTTCAATAAACAGCGAATTTTCTTTTTATTTAATTTCTTAAAGGAACTGCAGATAGTTGCATAATTTCAAGTAACTCAATTTTACGCGACAAAAATACATATATTTCATCAACGATATTAGGTTTCAGGTGTGCTGTTGTGAATCTAACATGTACCACTCTATAAATGGGATCACTTGAAATTTCATCTACAGTCTCTTTAAACTAATTTAGTTAAGTCTGCTAATGGAAAAAATAAAACAAGATTTAATGCTGCAAACCAGTAGCTTATAATACTGCTAAAGGAATTGAGTCCGTGCCGCAAACTATAATTTTCTGATCCCTATAACTTTGCAATCTTATGGTGTAAACCTTAGATATTTCAAACTTACATTATTTCATCATAGTTTTCATAATTTGAAATATGTAAGTGCTAAAACATTGGGTGGCAAAGATATAAGAGATTAGAATATATGAGTTTGTAGCATGACTCAAATCCTTTATAAAAGAATTTGGTTGGAAACCCAGCTTTACCTAAAGTTATCCATAACAAGTCAATCCATGGATCTAAGATTAATGCGATTGCGTTGCAACGATATAGGGATTAGAAAAACAGAATTTATGACAAAGACTCAATTTCCTGTTATCAGAAGTTTCACCATTTTCACCATTTTCAATATAGATTAAGACAAAGATATCCTTAAAAACTTCTCAAAATTTCAATCTTACATTTTTTCCATTCTTTATTTTTCAATCCAGCAATCCTTAATTCCTTTAATTCTTTAATTCTTAAACAGTTAATCCTCCAATCCTTTACTTTTTTAATACTTTAATTCTTTAATCCTTCAATTCTTTAATTCTTTAATCCTTAATTCTTTAATACCTAAATTCTTCAATTCTTACATACTTCAATTCTTTAAGTCTTTAAATCCTTCAATTATTTAATCCTTTAATTCTTTAATCCTTCAATTCTTCAATTCTTTAGTCCTTCAATTCTTCAATTCTTTAATCCTTTAATTCTATAATCCTTTAATCCTTAAATCCTTTAATCCTTCAATTCTTCAATGATCCTTCAATCCGCCAATTCTTAAGTTTATTTTTTATTTTTTAATCTTTCAATTCTTTGATCCTTCATTAATGAAACGAAAAAATATTTAGTTTAGAATTGGGAAACTACTTGAAATTCTAATGTGGTGTTCTGTAAATCTGCATCAATGCAAAATAGAGGGAGGAGGGGTTGCGGAAAAGGGGAGGGAAGGTGGAAGAAGGGGTGGGGGGGCTTAGGAGGGGAGAAGAAGAGGGGGGGAGGAGGGTAAATTGGGGAGGTGTTCCTTCGAACTTTGATAATGCAGTTTCAGATGAAATGGTTTCAAAGAAAGAAGATAGGGGAGTGAAACCTCAAGTTCCCAATATGTGATAAAAAACACTAACCGATTCGAGAGGGAAACTGGTGAGGGGGGGGAGGGGTAATTTGAGGTTTTAAGCATTTTAGATTTTATTTTCTGAAAATAATAAAATGGAGAACTGCAGCTGCCAATATAATAGATCTAGAGAAGAAAAATGAATCTATCGGAAACTATTAATACTGACATTCAAAGGATTCGATTTTTGGCTTTAAAATTTCATGACTAAAAACCGGGAATCCTTAAAATTAGCATCTCAAAAATCTTTTAGCAAAAATATTTTTATTGTTAGACAAAAAAATCTTTTATATTTTTTATTACATACTCCCCTGTTATAAATACCACATTTCTAATAGAGCTGAACTATCAGGGGTGGAATTTTAAAAAAGTCATTTGTCAGAACGTCTAATATATATATATATACCACCTATCCTACAGTGATAACCAGAAAACTATGAAATAGGTTAGACAACTTTACAGCAATACTTAAGTTTATTTGATGCTATTACAAGGCAAATAGTTTTACTAGACACTTATTAAATCACTAATTAAGTGAAACTTCTGTATCTCATGCTAATTGCACTATTTAAAGTCATACCTTGAGTCTAAAAGTCGTCATTCTATTCCAGAGTTATCTGGTTAACACTGTATGTCCCCCAGAGAGGTTATTTTTGTGAAAAGTCTCTCAGTTGCACTGTTTTGTCGTCTTCAGATGACATCTATATAAAAACATTATACACACATAATTTGATGCTCTTCTTTCAAGTACAAAAAAAAATTGGCCCCGCCCCCTGAAGACTTTTTTTGGGGGGGGAGGGAGGGCAAGAAAATAGTGCATTATACTCAATCAAGAAAAAATCTAACCGTACCAACCAGATATTCAGTATGACTTACTGATATCTGATATGAAATAAAAAAAAGATAATCTATTCTGGTTAATATAAATCACAATATTATAATTAACTTACATTTTACATAAATATAAATTAATTATTCATCCATAAATCAAATATGTACATTGTAAATTCAGTAAAAAATCATGATTTTACATGAAAAATATTTTTTTTGTTATGACACATCACACAATATTTGCGGTGAACATGTAGGATTAATTGAATAGCTGTGTACAACAGCAATTTCATAATTTATGGCAGAACTGTAGATAGTGAAAATATCTATATAAATACTTAATAAGCCCCTTTTCCCTTTCCCAGGAACTCATGAATCGCTAAATTGCAATACAGAGTAGACTCCATGCCCCCCTAACATGGCCTTGCCCCCCTAGCCCCCCCCCCCTAGTTGCGCGCCTTATTCCTATGAACCATGTACTATTTACTATTTTGAACTGGAAATATCCTGATTTCAACGTAAATGCAAAGCGTGTGAACCCTATTTGAATTAAAAAGTATTCAAAATTGTAAATATTGTCCCAATGAAAATACAGGGTTACCCACAAAGTATGAGAATTCAGAGACGACTTTTTAGAATTTCTGCAGAAACCTTGGTTCAATTTTTCAGATCGGTACTTTTTTTATCCGTTTCAGGTCGTAATTAAAGTCTCATCTTTTGTGGGTAACCCTGTAAATACTCAACTTATTCTGATAAAAATGTGACAAAGTGTTTCGACCAAATAATCTTGAAATCGATTCCTTTCTTGCATAAAACAACATTGTTTAAATTGCATGCGGTGTGTTGTGCGAAATTGTTGAACTCCATTCTAGCGTATTTGCAAATATATCGCAAAAAAAACAGGGCAAACTTTCTCAAATTAGGTTTATAAGTTGTCAGAAGTTAGACCCGGAAAACTTGGTAGAATTATTTTTGACATGAAAGTTTATTTTGTGAAGTTTGTTTTACCCTGGTAAAAGACGGAGGGAAACCTCAGTTCTCCAAGTTTACTCTAGTAGCTCGGATATAAGAGCGTTTAAGGAATATATATAGAACAGGAACCATCATAGTTTTAATTAATTTTACTGCAGATACTGGGATCTTGTCAGGGTAGCGCTGAGATTGTTTACATTCCTCCCAGAAACTGCAGTACAATTTATTTGTAAGCACAATATTGGAACCATATCTTTGTTTACAAACAAATTGTACTGCAGTTAGAAACTGAGTTTGTTTACATAACTCTCAGAAACTGCAGTGCAATTTATTGGTAAACAATTATATGGGAACCACATTATATCGTTCCTTACAAACAAATTGTACTGCAGTTTTTGGATGGACAATGCAGTACAATTAATTTGTTTACAAAGATGGTTCCTAATGTTTCTGCCTTGCACTGTTATAACAAAGTTTACTGTTCTAGTAAAATACAGTGAATTCCAATTAACATAATCAAATCTATATGCATTCGGCATACACACCATTACACGCCACACTCCCATATCAGCATTCGGCATACACCATTACACGCCACACTCACATATCAGCATTCGGCATACACCATTACACGCCACACTCACATATCAGCATTCGGCATACACATCATTACACGCCACACTCACATATCAGCATTCAGCATACACATCATTACACACCACACACACATATCAGCATTCGGCATACACATCATTACACGCCACACTCACATATCAGCATTCAGCATACACATCATTACACGCCACACTCACATATCAGCATTCAACATACACATCATTACACGCCATACTCACTTATCAGCATTCAGCATACACATCATTACAATTTATTTCACCCATTTCATTCATTATAATTATTTCATTTGATGAAAAGGCATTATCGAAAAAGTATATAGAAGCTACGCCCAATAGCAAATTTCTTTTTTAAATGAAATTTTTACAAATGCAAGTTGAAAACCAGGTAAAAAATTTGGTCTTGTATATTATTATTGCTCTTAATCAAAGAAAGTTCGTTTAAATAAATTCTGTCCATTTAATTGTGTAAAATCAAGAATGTGCCACCGTTCCAAATAAATGGAATCATCATGCATGATTTTCAAGCTAGACCTATATATTGTGTAAATCTTGGCTAATTGCGCGAAAATTTAAGAAAAACAACGTTGCAGGAATTGAAAAGACTAGACAAAGAAATCTCAATGAACTGGAAGAATTTTGAGAAATCAGCTGATTAAGAAATAATCCTTATTTGTTTACGCGAACTGACGCAAGTCTTTTTTTGTTTAAAAATTACACTGTTTAAACCTAACTTTAACTTTTTTAAATGCTTCCAAAAATTTTAATTTAACGAGCTTATGTCTATGTATATCTTTAAAAAGTAGCAATCTCTGTTGTTAGAGTGTATGTCCAATCAAGCTTATGAACCCCTTGACCGATTTGCCTCAAATTATGAATGGGTAACTTGCCATAACCACGAAAATTTTCATATCTTGGTTTAAAAATCCTAATTTCCAGGTAACGCTGGGTTCCCAAGCTAGTTAATGATAGAACAGCCGTGTCTAAAAATAAATTTCCAAGATATTTAGCTGAAAATAAAATACAAAATATGCAGCAAATATAATAATTCAACCTGTCATAATAAACCCTCAGAAAATACAATATTTACGTCTTGAAATTCTACCGGAGCTGAGGTCAAATCTTTTGTTTGAGAAAGTGCTAATCTACACAACCTTAATCTTGATGGATAATTATAGTGATCCATAAGTTTTAGTTATCGCAGCAAGTTAAGACCACCACGGGATATCCAAGTTGAATCAATCTAATCCGTAGAACTGAACAATATTCGGATAACTCCTTAATCCCCGGATTCACGAAATTAAAAGTTTTAACCTCTGGAAAGCTTTCTTTATCTCCTGTTTCGACTAAAGAGTGGAAAACCTGAGATGGAATTTAAAGAATTTGAGCCGCGGTTTAAATCCGCCAAAACCCGGTTTAAATTAAGCGCTGACTTAAATCTTGAAACATTTGATAGAATTTTAAGTGGAACCAACCATATTTAAACCGCAGCTTAAATTTAAACCGCCGCTCAAATTCTTTAAATTCGGCCACTGGTCATTTTAAATGCTTTGCTAATTTTCTGAAAAGGTCAATATGATATTTTCGGTAGATTTAAAGTATAGATTGAAAACGTTCCGTAAATGAACGACAGTGCAGTAAAGAAACGGAAAATTCCGTTAACAAGCGAAAAAAACACGTTAATTTTTAAATCGTTCACAAACGAAATAAACTTTTAGAATTTCTTAATTTTTATGGTATAAAGAAAAAAGAATTCCAACCATTAATGAACGAATTAAAAAAAGTTCAAACGTTCCCACTGCGCACTGTGCACAGCCCTAGTTGCCACTGCACACTGTGCACAGCCTTAGTTCCCACTGCACACTGTGCACAGCCCTAGATCCCACTGCACACTGTGCACAGCCCTAGTTCCCACTGCACACTGTGCACAGCCCTAGTTCCCACTGCACACTGTGCACAGCCCTAGTTTCCACTGCACACTGTGCACAGCCCTAGTTCCCAATGCACACTGTGCACAGCCCTATTTACTTTCTAATAAAAATATTGGCGTTTTAAGGGAGACATCAAGGATTTTAAATTGTTCATTGTCAGCTAATTACATGACGTACTTATCAGTTTAAGCAAACCTGGCTGTAAAGATTTTAGACAAAAAAAGAAGAAAAGAGTAAAAAAAAGTATTGCAGTTTTTAAATGAGATAGTTCATTTAACAACTTTGTCGTGCTAAAGAAGGCTATTTCAATATAAGCGAACCCTCTCTTTCAAGTGAAAACTTGACAAAAGTAAAATTCATGCTTTCACTCCTAGACTTCAGGACACAAATCAGATAATTGTTCAGGGGCGTCCTTAAGAACTTGTTCCCTACAGGGGGGGGAGGCCGTAGGGGGGATATTTAAAATTTTGATTTGTGATTCAGCTCCGATCGATACAGGGGGAGGGGATTTATATTTTTTTTACATAATTCCAATCGATTAAGTTTGGTGGGGGGGGGGAGTTAAGAGAAAAACTTTCCTTATTTTCCATCCTGATGTTGCATCCACATGCATCCTCAAATCTGATAACTTATCTTTCTATTCATTTTTCTTTATATTTTATAACTTTTATAACATCTGTAACGAGTCCTTTTTTAACGAGTTCTTCAAATTTGAACCTTTAAAAGTATTAAAACTTCTGGTTAAATGTTAAGAATGAGTTTTATAAACTAAACTGTATCAAAGTTTCATATTTCAGCAAGGAACTCGAAGCTATGAATTCAAAGTAAACATTCCTGTCTATTTAATGAAAGATGGAAAATATCAAAGTAAATTATCAATACTTCTTTTTGTCAAAAGAAGTTTACATGGTAAAAAAATTGACGTGAAAAACTGAAACTCAATTTAAAAAAATACACATTTTCTTTTTTAAGATTCCCTTTAAAACAAAAATCTGGGAGAGGGGAATTCCCCAGATTTATTAAGACATTGCCCTTTCCTAACATGTTTTTGCCAGCAACAGTGTAGATAGTATAGATACATCCTTTCATAAACTTATTTTTTACGATCTTTATATAATCACATACAGATGCGTCACACAGAGGGAATTTTTATATAATTATAATGATAAAACTAAGCTTTTACCCTTTTATGGTAAAATTTTTTAATTTTCGTGGGTTTTTTTAAATTAGTGAATTTTCAAAAGTTAGAAATGTTGATGTTTTTTCAAGGCAAAATTGTTCAATTTTAATTGTCCCTGAACCTTTCCTAGGATCATGAGAGTTGCCACAACAAAAATTGTGGGCGGTCGGTTTTTCCGTTTGACGTTTATCTGATACAATTAAAAATTTAAGATCTACTGAAAATGTAATATTTATCATTGTAAGGCAACATGGCTTGTTCTAGTGTTAAAAACATTTAACGTCCAATAACTGTACTTTTAAATGACCGAAATGAGCATATTCGATAATGCTAATTTTAAACTATACAGTGCTTATAGGTTTGCAGTCAAATAAGTGCAATTATATACGTTCTTTCTTTTATTTAGTTTCTCTACATTACTACACCTTATAATTTTAGACTATTAGTGCTTAGGTTTGCAGTCAAATAAGTGCAATTGCATGCGATCTTTCTTTTATTAAGTTTCTCTACATTACTATACCTACTAGCTAAAAACAAAGTATCTTGAAGCTTTTTATAAAACAGGGTGAAGAAAGAATAGGAAAAATCAATGCCTAATTAACAAAAATGACTGGTGAATTAAAAGTCGACCATGCGTATACTTTGCAAGAAAATAGTCTATCTATATTCTTTTAAACACACACTTATACATACTCATTGATTCATGCATTCACTTATCCATACACCTATCCATACTCATCTATAAATTACACTCATCCAAGCATATACTTGTCCACACTCATCCATACATTACACTCATCCAAGCATACATTTATACTTACTCAACCAAGCATACATTTATTCATACTCATTCATACATTACACTCATCCAAACGTGCACTTATCCATACTTATCGAAACTAAACTAAGGGTAAAAAATTTATTTATTTTTATTCCCAAAAGAAAATAAAGTATGATAATGTCCCTGGACTAGAAGATCATGTACATCTACTACAATGAGACTGTTCTCGGTATGTATTAAATACACTGTACACACTGTACACACTGTACACACTGTACACACTGTACACACTGTACACACTGTACACACTGTACACACTGTACACACTGTACACACTGTACAAACTGTACACACTGTACAATATAAAGGTGTTGACATTCAAACGTGTGAATAAAGTCGAATTTTCAGAATTGTTCGCCAATAACAAAATATTTTAGATATATTTTTTTGGTCAGTATTAAGAGAACTTGTTAGTTTAGATACGTTTTTATATTTGTTTATTATGTGGACAACATATATCTACAGATATTCTCTTTGCATATATTTTTTATCATTGACCACAAAGTTTTATATCACTCTTCTTGCACTAGAGTGCATACACTGCACAATTAAAGCATTTTTGTTATGAAATAAAAAAAAACAGTGATATCCAATAGGAATAGGAAGAAAACTAAAGTTGTAACTTTAAATAAACATGAGACTCAGCAATTGTGCAGTGTAAACAGGCCCATTTTAGTTAATAAGTGATATATAAACTTGCTAGCAAAGCTATTTATTTTGTAACAACATCAAATGCACTTTAGATAATTGTAATTATAATAATCATTTCACATATTTTGCAAATCTGTAAAAATTTGATAATTAAAGATGGGAGGTTTCAAATTTGTTAATTAATCAATTTTGCGCAAGAAATAACTATTTTTAATTTAACTTATTCATTCTGTTCTTTTTTAATTATAAATAGACTTTTCTTACAACGGTTCCATTTAATACATTTTTTATTTTCTTTATTATCTTTTATTAATAAATTCAAAATAATTTGTTTAATGTCACTTAAGATATTGTATACAGTTCCTTTTTCTATAAATAGAATAATCTTAATACATATTTAATTTTCTTGACTAATGTACTTTCATAAATCAATAAATTGTCTTCCATTGACGAATAATGGTTTAAATATTAACTTTCTATATCAATTCAAAGTGACGACGATTAATCAAACTTTCTCGAAAAATAATTTCGATTTAATACTTTTTTTGTCATTTCATTTTATACAAACATTTATTAACGCTTACCTAGACAGATTTAACCGTCTTTATTTTGTTGATATATTAGTCAACCACCGTAATATATACACAAAAAATTGATAATGACCCCCCCTCCCCTTTCTAAGATGGGGAGGACTTATAAGAGATATATATAATATAAACCTCATGCTGCAAATTTAATATCAATGTTAATAGTTTATCTTCTATATATATTATATATAGTAAATAGTAAAAAAATTGTTATTAATAGGTTTTTTTATAATTGCAATGAGTTTAAATTTTCACCCATAACTCAAATAAATCTTTTAAAACTTATTTTAAACTGAACTTCTTAGATTATTTAATTCAAAAATCATGAATGTTAGTAATGTAATTTATAGATTTATTAATAACAATTTAATATTTGATTAATACAGGGTGAACAATTGTTTATAACTATTTATCAAACTATTGTGTACTTTATCATTCTTACTCACTTCATCGTGAATTTCATAATGAACGTGCTATAAAGTAATAATCGTGCTATAAAGTTAAGTTAGCTGTATTATAGCACGTGTGCTATAAAGTTTTGATTGGTTCCAGGATTTTCTCCAAACAATTTAGGAATTTTCCAAAATATTTTTTTCAGTTGGAATGAAAATAAAATTGAAAAAAACTTTATATTTTGACTTCTGATTTGTTTCAAAGCTTACTTGATTTAAAAGAGCCATTGAAATAAGACAAGTACACAAACGTTTCATAAAATTACCTTTAACACTATTATTTTGGCATGACGTGCTAACAAGTTTTTGGACTTAAATTTTCTCAATATCTCGAAGGTTCTCGTCTTTTTTAGATTATATTTTAAATCTAAAAAGACTTAAACCTTCTCGATAAAGAGAAAATTTCTGTCCGAAAACTTCATAACACTGCGAACCAAAATAACAGTGTAAATAGTTATCATGCTTAAAGGACTGTAAGCGTAATTATAAGTGACTCTCCATGCTAAGAGTGTAATGCCTGATTCACAACAGTACCTTTAAAACCTTTACTAATCACTAAAATAGAAGATAATATCGTGTTAAATCGAATATATTTTAAACTGGTGTAGGAATGCTGCAGAAACCGCAACTAATAAATTTTTAAAATTATAAGCATTGCTATCCATGTCATACTTGATCAGACAAAGCTTTTAATGTTACCGTTGTAAATCGGGCATTGTCATTTTTGCATGGAGGGTCACTTGTAATTACGCTTACAGTCCCTTTAACTAATTTGTAATTTAACAACCACTTTATATATCATTAATATTGGGTGAAAATTAATTGAAACTTTCATGCATATAAAATGTCCATAATTAGTAATATTGTAAACCTAATTTTATGTAGTTTTTATAAATAGGGAACTGGAAACACGTTAAGCAGAAACAAACTGATATTTAATATTTTTAATTCTATTTTGTTGGAAAAAAATAAACTTTAATGTTTTAGGCTCCCTTCTTATAAAAACTGGGAACTGTCCTGTAATAAATAACCCGAAATGTATACGCTTAGTTTGTGACTGTCGTGGGATGTAGCTATAATTTTTCAATTTTTTTAAAATTTTTAAAATTTTTTATTATTATTTTTTTTCAGGAGCCTCCAGTGATGGTCGCTGGACTATCATTGAGGTCTCTTCTAGATTACATAAATAATGATAATATTAGCGGACTTCAGGGCTTTCTACAGAATAAACATGTGCAGGTAAATCCCCCCCCCGTATATATAAAATGACTTATTTTTCACATTAGCTTTATGTCAGATAAATAGAAGGTAGTTAAAGTAGTAATAATTTAAATTTTAAAAATAAAGATGTGTATTGATTTGTATATAAATGGTAGAACTCAGGGTAGTGGGGAATTGAAAAAAATTCTTGAATAAGTATTGATAAAAAAGTTTTAACAAGTCGGTGGTAGTGAGGGTAGTGGGGAACTCAACCCCCCCCCCCCAAAAAAAAATGTAAGATTATAAGAGAGAGTAAAATCAATACACTCTGAATTTGGGGTTTTTACTGCAACAGAGGTGATTACTCCCTTTAAAGGGCCTGTAAGCGAAATTTCAATTAAAATTCCATGCAAATAGGGCAATGCCCGATTTACAAAAGTATCCTTAAAACCTTTGTGTGTTTGTGTGTAATCTTATCGAAACCCGCTTGTATTCAGCTACACATTCCTGTGTGCACTGTCCACAAAGCGCACAGTGTACGCAGCTGAATACAAGGAAGCGGGGTTCGATAAGTTTACACAAATCTCACAATAATACTTTATGGGTACCGTTGTAAATCGGGCATTGCCCTCTTTGCAAGGAGGGTCACTTGAAATTACGCTTACAGCCCCTTTAAATTCTGTTTTTCTGAACCTTATATCTTTGCAATCTGATGTGTACTGCCATGCCAACGGTACTATCCGACATAGTAACACAAGCTAGTAATGCAAAAAAAACCTACATGTTAATATTTCAAACTTTGAATTGCAGAATTCATAGTTTGAAATAGAAAAGGCCTGTCCCATTAGGTTGCAGAGAAAAGAGGATTAAGACATTAAAGTTTGAGGAGAGTAATCGGGTTCTATATAACATTTTTGGGATATAATACTAAGTTTTGGAAAGAATGTATGGAGAAATAAAACAAGAAAAAGGTATTTCCAATACTCCGAAAATAGTATCGAAAAATTTATAATTAGAATAAAATAAAAAAGTAAATCTTTAAATTGTAATCATATTGATTTTGAGAAAATACTAAGAAAAGACGATAGAAGGGTTCATAGTTCACATTAGAAATGGAAGGTAGGGGTTTACATTTTATGACCCATAATTGCTGGAAACATGATTGCTAGAAACATGATTGCTAGAAACATGACTGCTAGAAACACGATGGCCAGAATTTAGATTGCTAAAAATAAGATTGCTCGACACATCATTGCTAAAAACATGATAAAAAGAAACACGATTGCCAGAAACAAAATTGCTAGAAGCATGATTGCTAGAAATAATATTGCTAGAAACTCGATTGCAAGAAACATGATTGCTAAAACATTGTTACTAGTAACATAAATTGCTATTTTATATGATTGATAGAAACATGATTACTATTAATTTAATTGTTAGAAACATGATTGCCAGAAAAATAATTGCTAGAAACACAATTGCTAGAAACATAATTGCAAGAAACATGAGTACTAGAAACAAAATTGCTTTTTTATATAATTGTTGGAACATGATTGCTATTAAAATAATTGTTAGAAACATGATTACCAGAAAAATTATTGCTAAATATATGCTTGATAGAAAAATAATTGCTAGAAACAGAATTGCTTTTTTATATAATTGTTGGAAACATAATTGCTATTAAAATAATTGTTAGAATCATGATTGCCAGAAAAATGATTGCTACGTATATGATTGCTAGAAACATGATTGCTAGAAGTTCCCTAATTACTGATTATTTTCTGATGGTTTATTTAAAATCATGGGCGTGCACTGTAAATGGGGACAGGGATATAGAAAAGGTATATTTGGTGGGTAGGGGGCGTTCCGCGTTAACTGTATTTTTGAGCATTTATAGATTTAAGAAAACAGAGGCCGAATATAAAGAATTTGAGCCGCGGCTTAAATATTGTTAGTTCCACTTAAAATTATATTCAATATTTCAAGATTTAAGCCGGCGCTAAATTGAAACCGGTTTTTGTCGGATTTGAGACTCGGCTCAAAGTTCATTAAATTCGGACTCATATCTTATTAATTAAGATCGATGAATCTGATGAGGATGGATGGACTGCTCTTATACATGCAGTTGTTCTCGGCAAACTAGACGCTGTCTCCGTCTTAATTCGTAAGTTTTATGCTTTCTTCTTTCACAAGAAAAGTTTGGCTAAGCAGATAATAAAAGATAATAATTAGATATGAACTAAGAAACCGTCCAGTTGATTTATTTAAAAATATAAATTTATACATCAAGCGTGTCAGCTAGTATTGGACTTCCAACTTTGCCGCTGTCTATTATCAATTTTACATTTGTATTGCTATTTTACAAAGGAGCATTTATTCTCTTTTTCATGTTGAATTTTTACAATTTTGTTGAAATAACATCAAATCTGACCTATTGAGGCAAGGCGGTGTTTGTATAAAATGCCTTCTTTTTGAGCGAAAATTTAATGTTTTTTTAAAAAGAAAATGGTATTGAAGGTTTTAAAAGCTAGTTTTTGTACATTTTCTTAACACTTTTCAGATTATTAAATGCCTTTTTTTC
>NW_019397617.1:37901-53145 GCF_000591075.1 Eurytemora carolleeae | reverse complement strand
GACCACACCAGCTGATCATGGAGGACAAGGAACTGCTTACCTGGATGCATGGAGTCATTGAAAAACTTAACAACAGACCACTGATCCTCGGATCACCACTTGGCATCACCCTCACTCCCAACCACTTTCTCCAAGGGTTTCAAGAGGTGTTTTGGAGAAGAGGTCAACCCTACAGCATCCATCAATCAACAGATCTCCAGGTGGAATGTCGTTTTCAACTTGTTCCACTCATTATGGGAGCAGGAGTATACCAGATGCAAATTCACCGTCACCTGGAAGGACCAGGGCAACCTCCCTCAGGTCGGAGACATAGTCCTGTTTAAGAATGAACCTATATACAAGAACCCATTCTCAGCTGCCAGAGTAGAGCAGCTCCTCAGTAGAAAGAACAGAGACGTCTATGGCGCCACTATCAGCTATCGTGGTGAAGTAGGTGGACGTAAAATAGTAGTGGACAGACACCTCAACCAACTGTACCTGTTCATAAACTTAGAAGCTCAGTGTCCTCAAGAAATGGTACCCAGCTTAACCTAGGACACAGAAGCAAGGAATTTAGCCCCAAGCTCCAGGCCGGAGCCTGCACAGGACTAATTCCTCCCAGAGCTCAACGCAATCAATCAATAGAACCATTCCAAGCTTCATCGCAGGAACCAACTATTTAAACATTTTAATTTCCTTTTTTTTAGAAACCAAACTGGAAAACATTTCAATTCAAATTACTTAAAATTTTTCCTAAAAAAATAATTAATAAAAAAAAATATACTGAATAAAGAACATTAAAATTGAAGATTATTGACTTTGATATAATCACTTGTTAATTTATTGAATCATTAATGACCTTTTATGTTTTAATTAATCCTTGCAGTTTAACTCTTTATTTTAATTTATGATCGAGATCTCAGTTCAGTCTCAGTTTGCTGTTAATTCTTACTTTTTTTTACAAAAAAAAATCATCCTGGCAATCAAATTACAGAAATATGTTCAACAGGAAGTCATTTTACTCCATTGTTCCATCAATTATCCGCCTGTTAAACACAGTATTAATCAATGTATCTTGTAATATTACATCTGTTTATTTCAATCAATCAATCTAGTAACTATCATTCGTTCAAACTACATGTTTCTCATATTGTTAATATTTATACTTTGATTCTCGTATGATAACCCAACATCCTCGAACCCTGCCTGGGGCCAGTGTTAACCATTAACTTTAAGACCTCCGTGTAATGTCGTCTTCAACTTAAAATCCCCTACTGGAGACACCCAAATCTAATAATTTCAGCCCCCATTTCTTTGTTCTCCAGGGACAGAGCCTAAAACACTTTCGTTTATTGTGAAACCATTAAAGTTAAACAAGAATATTTTCATATGAAGAATTAGTGAATTTCGTTAAATATTCAACTGTAATTTATTTCAGAAGTTTTAAAAACGTATTTCAATACTGATCAACAAAAAGTTACTCCTTTATCATCCGCAAATAAATCGTAAGATTTTTTCTATTATTAATATTTATTATAACATTGTACAACTAACCATGACCTATAATTTATGTTATTTTTTAAGAAATAAAGCTTTTGTTATCGATTTTCTTGAGACGGGGGTTACTCTGTTGTGTGTATTTGCGGCCAACTGAGAAAGAATTGTCAGGGGAGAATAAATATCCCCCACCAGAATTCCCACAGGCCTATTGTTCAAATTTGTCTGGTGTGTTTGCTGTTATCTGTCAACAAATGCATGTAGGAACATGTTTCATCCATTAAAAAAATGCTTTAGGAACATGTTTCATCAATTTAAAAATGATGTAGGAACATGTTTCATCACGATTTAAAAAATGTATGTAGGAACATGTTTTATTCATTAAAGTGATGAATGTAGGAACATGTTCCATTAATTTTTAAAAATGCATGTAGAAACATGTTCTATTAATTTAAAAAAAATGTATGTAGGAACATGTTTTATTCATTAAAGTGATGGATGTAGGAACATGTTCCATTAATTTTTTAAAAATGTAAGTAGGAACATGGTCCATTAACTTTTAAAAAATGTATGTAGGAACATGTTCCATTAATTTTTAAAAAATGTATGTTGGAACATGTTTTATTCATTAAAGTGATGGATGTAGGAACATGTTCCATTAATTTTTAAAAAATGCATGTAGAAAAATGTTCTATTAATTTTTTAAAAAAATGTATGTAGGAACATGTTTTATTCATTAAAGTGATCGGATGTAGGAACATGTTCCATTAATTTTTTAAAAATGTATGTAGGAACATGTTTTATTCATTAAAGTGATCGTATGTAGGAACATGTTCCATTAATTTTTTAAAAATGTATGTAGGAACATGTTCCATTAATTTTTAAAAAATGCATGTAGGAACATGTCATGTTCCATTAATTTTGAAAAAATGTATGTGGTAACATGTTTCATCAATTAAATAAAAACGTATTCAACATTGTTCCCACGTACTTTTTTAAATTTTATACTCGAATTATTTAAGATATTATAGTTGAACTTTTTTTAAGTGCTATGTCTGAAAATTTAAGAGTTGCTCGAGAATGTATCACATTCCCCAATCTCAACAAGATCTATAAATATAATCGGGAATATAAAGGGTTTGAAATTTAACTTAATTTTTACCCATGATTGAAGGCCCGAAATGACAACATTTGATGGACTCGGATGAAAAATTGCCCTACTCTTAGCTATACGGCATTCGGCTGCAGAAATTGTAACTTAATTCCTAACCTTCAAATGTTAAGGTTGCATCAAAATTTATTAAAATATATTTTTGCTCATTTTAACTATTTTTATGTCGAGTATTTTCAAAAATTAAGTTCAAATTGAGCTATATATATTTAGTTCATTCGGACTACAATTTCATAATTACTATTTTTTTGTTCATTTAGTTGCTTTATTTGAACTAATTTATGTCTATGTGAAATATTTTTTGGATCATTTAAACTATTTTATGATAATCATCATCAGTATAAATAGTTTTTAAAATTCAAATTGTATGTCTTGGTCGAACAATCGCTTGTTTGACCAATGGCCGAATTTAAAGAATTTGAGCGGCGTTAAATTTAAACCGCGGTTCAAATATGGTTGGTTCCACTGAAAATTGTATCAAATGTTTCAAGATTTAAGCCGGCGCTAAATTTAAACCTGGTTTTGGCGGATTTAAACCGCGGCTCAAATTCTTTAAATTCCATCTCAGGACATACAATTTGAAATTTAAAAATTTTTATACTGCGCATATATTTGAAAATAAATAGTTCAAGGAGAAATGGAAATATATGTGTTGAATGAAATACAGGAAATGGCGTCATTATCAGTAGTTAAAATGATCAAAAGTTCAAAGAAACGGTCAATGCATGTTCAAATGATCGATAGTTCAAACTGCAGTAGTTCTAATGCGGATCCACCCACTTTTCTTTGAAATATTATAAAAGACGACCTGTCGGCTTGCTGGGTCCAAATCTTAATCCTTATCAGTATGTAGGTCTGCAGAGTTGAGTGTGTGTATGTGTGGGCCGCTATACGGCGGTATTGATTCCTCAGTACAGTTTCAGCCATCTTGAATTCATCAGTTGGAAAAGTGAAATTTATACTAAGATTTACTTGAATATTAATTAATTGTTAACAATTTTCTCCTTTATTCGAGTGCTTGCTTCAACAGAGCTGTAAATGCTGATTCTCGTTTAATAATATAGTGATGTAATTGTCAGTGAATTATGTTTTTACAGAAATAATTCGTGTCACTGAAAACGATGTTTATTTTTCAGAAAAATATGAAGTTTCGTTTCCCCTGTTTATGAGATGTAATAAGAATTTAGATATTTTATTGTGATTAGTCTAGCCGAGTTAGTTTATAAATAGGTAAGCAATGCTGCAATATTAAACATTTTAAATTAGATATCAAACTATTAAAGTTGGAATTGTCCAAAAATCGTATACTAGGAATATACCTAAGATCCTATACGATGTAACTAAGTTTTAGTCTACTGGTCCGAGATGGTTGCATAGTTTTAGGTTTAAATTTACATTGTGCAGGGACTGAAATCCCTTTCGCTTTTAAAATAGTGCTAGAAACACCTAACTAAACTTTTTTAGACATTCTTTTAGTTCACATATTGTTGTTCAGATTAAGATAGATTTCGTCTGTTAGATTCGTTAGATTGGTTTTAAAGTTTGTGTTTGATGATATTGTAAATCCTATCAATGCTTGTCTTTAACATAAATATTCAACACGAGCATCTAAAATTAACGAACATAATATATCCCTGCAGGTTGAAATCATTTTAGATTATATTTTCTTCTTCGCTAAAGCCACAGTTTGGCAAAAAATTAGATCAATTAAGGCTTGAACCTTCTCTAAAATAGAGTTGTAGCCCTGAGAATACAAATGACATCACAGAATCTTACCTGAGACTATTTCTAGATTTGTGTAAAATATTTTTTCTATTTTGTTTTTAAAAGAAATTCAATCGAGTTAAAAGGAAGGATTTGCGTATGATTATGCTTGAATATGAAAGATTTTGCTGTAAACAATACTTACTCACATTCTCAGCTTGATGTAAGCTCATGCCTAATCATGCACATGCATTTAAAATGATGTCATACTCTTAAACTACTCAGAGAAGCAAAATCTAACCCCCACCCTTAGTAATCGAAAGATAAGTAAAAGGGTTCTTTCTTTATTTTCTTTTATTATGAATGTTACATAATTTTCTACTGTTAATTTCTATTAATGCGCGGATAATTCAGAGCAATGGTCAGGGGTGTATATTTTTCATTCTTCTTGATACTTCCCTAAAATTCATTTATATCCGCTCCGGGCAAACAACTTGTGGGGGAAAAGATATATGAAGGGTGGAAATGATTTTTCGAGAAAATAAACACCCCTGTCAGCTCCTTAGTCTGACCTAGCCACAGCGATCGGCCCAGAAAGTGTTCTAACATATCCCTGAAATAATGTTTTAAAAAACGCATAGTTTTCGTGTTGAAAACTATTGGANAATATCACCTGTTAAAATATGATTATAATATGAGGAATATGGCTGATAATATACATAGTTCTGGGGTTTTTAGCTGCCCTGTAATTTTGTAAATTGTGTATACTTTAGCAGTTTATAGTTGTCTGTTTACATTTCACTTGATTTATAAACAAAGTTTACCTAAAGAGCGCAGAAATCAATCAGTTTTCTTAAAATACTTATTAAATTTTTGGGTTTTTTTCAAATTCATGTCAAATTACAATTAGAAACGACACATTCATACTGTGGGGAATATATTTAGCTTCGAAATTCATCTATATATAAATTTGGCTTGTCTGTCTGTTTGTTTGTCTGTTTGTTTGTCTGTTTGTTTGTTTGTTTGTATCCAATAAACGTCAAAACGGCTGAACCGATCGGGCCCAAATTTTTTGTGGGACATCTAAGGACCCCAGGGAATGTTTATGAAAAATCAAAATTTCAAATATTTGTCTCTTTTTTTAAAAATTTTGAAAATCCGCGAATTATTTTTGTTTAGTTTTACGATGTACACAAAGAGAACATGTTCACAACTAATTTAGAAGATGGGCGCGAAGCGCCCTTTAAGGCTAGAAAGAAGGGCGCGAAGCGCCTTGAATTTCTAGTTTATTTAATAATTGGGGGCAATTCTAGATTATTTTGCCCATATTTTTATGATAAATCAAAAAAATTTGCCATCCTAAAACCTAGTGTTTTCTGAATGCAAACTTTTATATAGATTAGGTAGGCCTATACAATTTTGAAAATTTATTAATTCTTTTAAAATAATACTTTCTGATAATCCTGAAAATCGCAATTCAGAGCCATAAACTATCCGAAATGATGTACATTCAATGCACGTAAAACGACGACTTTTTTGTCCGCCAGGTGTCTCTCACATGGAACCACAGAAACATCGAGAGCAAAGACACCTGGCAGCCAAGTAATCGTCGTTTAAAAAGCATCCTTCAAAACAAATGAAAAATATTATAAAATATCAACTATAGTAGCGATCACAAACGAATATTTTTCATATACCCCCTTTCATTTTTCGTGAACACTCCCTTTAAGTTCATATACATTTACGTTGTGAAGAAAAATTAAGGGTAATATGTATCTTTTCATTTTGCTCTAATAAATTTAAATATTTACCCTTTTAATGTAACGATCAAAGTATGAACTTTTGTTGGGATTTTTTGCAATATCATGCGTCAAAATCTCAAATTATGAGAAAGAACAGAGAAAATGTTGGTGAATTTTATGTCTGCTTTTAGCTTCATTCGCCTTTAATCAAGAGGGTTAAGATTCTGATTAATATAAACCCTTGTAAAGAGATTTCTTATGGCTTTTGTCAACCCGGAAATTGTGCGGTAATTTTTCTGGAGCAGTTCACTCAGGGGGGTTAAAACAGATGAGATGAAATATATTTTCATTATTCTTATTTTTTAGTTTTACGATGAACGAGACGGAGTTATTGAGGCAGGAGACGGAGCAGCTCAAGAGTGCCATCAAGGTCAGTAATTATTTGTTTTTAAAAAAAAATAAGTTTTATTCCCAAGGAAATTATTTTGAAAAATCCCCTCTCCCAAGGAAAATGACTTTCTAAGACTTTCTCTCTTTCTTTTTAGTTACTTTTTACCCAAAAATCCGTTTATATCACACAATTCAATGATACCAACCTCTCAATTTATTTTTGCACAGTAAGAGGCAAATCGATTAAAACTGGAAGGAGGGGATACGATTTTCAAGAGAAAACATATTACCACTAATCCAACGAATATTTTGTCTTCACTTTGGTTTCGTGTAAAATATAGTTAGTGCAACTGAATATCATGTTTATTTATGATATCAACCTTAAAATGAAAAGGTTTAGCCAATAATAAATGAAAGGAAAGAACGGTAAGGAAGACGCGACTAAAACGAACATTTTTAAACAATCAATGTTTTTGCGTTTAGTAACAGACGGTGTTGAAATCTCCATACTCAAATTCCTCAATTTTGTAAGATTTCGGATTTAAATTGAACTGACCTACAAATATGGCAATTTACTTTGTCTTATTTCAATGCCCAGAACCCTCTAATTTTAGTTGAGGTTCCCTTCAATTTCTAGTTTTCTTTTTCTTAAATATCCTTTTTGTTATATCTATTCCTATTCGTTCTCTTGTTCCTAGTTTGACACCTCCCCCTCTCCCTAAATAATTATATCTCTTGTCTTCCAAATGTGAACCGCCCACTCCTTGAACCGTCCCCAGTCTATAGTTTAGGACAGCTCATGAATGATCTGCAAAATATCTGCTTCTCTGCCAACCATCAACGCAAAATAATTTGCGTACGCGAAAATGTATGCGTATGTCAGTCTGTTTTGCAAAGTATACAACTCATCTTTGAATAATAAATTAAGATTTGTTCTCATTTTTCAATATATTTCCATCTCTCTCGTGGTTTGTCCTTGTAGGTGTGTCATGGAATACTTGAGATTGCCAACCCATCTGATATTTGTATATTTTATAAAACCTCGTAAAACATCTAGATAATTAAGTTATTATACTTTGTAATCGGTTTATATTAAACTCATTACATTTATTGATGATTATGTTTAGCCCTGGAGGTTGGAAATTTGACCCTATTGATCTGTAGATCATCAAGCTTAATATACCNACATACAACCTTCATAATTCTTCTTTCCTTTCCTTCCTTTGTTTTTCATCTTCTTTACTGTCTTATTTATTTTTCGGCTTCCTTACTTATTATTACTTATTTACTTATTTATTATTAATGCTCTTTTTTGTCTGTATTTTTTGAAACACTTTAAAATTCCACTCTTCCCTCTTCTATCATTAATTCATTAAAGTAAACCTATTATCCTATTATCCTGAATTATTTTAAATTATTGAATTATCCTTTATCTGATTTACAAATTAAATTCTCAATTTACATTCACTACGCATATATTCTTAAAATATATTAAATTGATCATTTTCTGTATTTCAACCCCAGGCCCCTTAATATAGTTTAGTAGGTAGGATTATTATTGTCAAGTAGGTAGGATTAGTATAATTGAGTAGGTAGGATTAGTATATTTGAGTAGGTAGGATTAGTATAGTTGAGTAGGTAGGATTAGTATAATTGAGTAGGTAGCATTAGTATAGTTGAGTAGGTAGGATTAGTATAATTAAATAGGTAGGATTAGTATAATTGAGTAGGTAGGATTAGTATTGTTGAGTAGGTCGTATTAGTATAGTTGAGTAGGTAGGATTAGTATAGTTAAGTAGGTAGGATTAGTATAGTTGAGTAGGTAGGATTAGTATAATTGAGTAGGTAGGATTAGTGTAGTTGAGTAGGTAGGATTAGTATAATTGAGTAGGTAGGATTAGTATAATTGATTAGTATAGTTGAGTATGTCGGATTAGTATAGTTGGGTAGGTAGGATTAGTATAGTTGAGTAGGTAGGATTAGTATAGTTGAGTAGGTAGGATTAGTATATTTGGGTAGGTAGGATTAGTATAGTTGGGTAGGTAGGATTAGTATAGTTGGGTAGGTAGGATTAATATAGTTGGGTAGGTAGGATTAATATAGTTGAGTAGGTAGGATTAGTATAGTTGGGTAGGTAGGATTAATATAGTTGGGTAGGTAGGATTAATATAGTTGGGTAGGTAGGATTAATATAGTTGAGTAGGTAGGATTAGTAAAATTGAATAGGTAGGATTAGTATAGTTGATTAGGTAGGATTAGTATAGTTGGGTAGGTAGGATTAATATAGTTGAGTAGGTAGGATTAATTTAGTTGGGTAGGTAGGATTAATATGGTTGAGTAGGTAAGAATAGTATAGTTGAGTAGGTAGGATTAGTATAAATCATGTCTGGAATAGATATATATCCTACGAGTAGTATATCATGACTGGAATAGATATATATCCTACGAGTAGTATGTGTAACCATGCTTGGATTGGATATATATCCTACGAGTAGTATATACCATGCTTGGATTGGATATCTATCCTACGAGTAGTATATACCATGCTTGGATTGGATATATATCCCACGAGCAGTATATACCATGCTTGGATTGGATATCTATCCTACGAGTAGTAACTACCATGCTTAGATTGGATATATATCCTACGCGTCATCATGATGCCCGCCGCCCAGGATGGTTATATATCCTACGAGTAGCATGTATCATGCCTGGAATAGATATCTACTCTAAGAGTAGAATATATCCTTTTTGGAATGGATATCTATCCTACGCATATCTAATTTCTAAATCATCAACTTCCATTCATTAACATCTAATTAAACTCTAGTTTAAACCAACCACAGGCCAGGATGTGAACACGTGATCTCATTTAACCAATTGAAATACTGAGTTTTGTATCACGTGACCCTGTATTCAACCTATGATATATGGTGGTTAGATGATGAACCACAAGAAAGGTATTGAAACCACCCATCGAGGATTTATGAAGAGGGGTGTGAAAATGCTCAAAAGCAGAATTATAAAATTAATTGTCATATCTTTAATGAAGAATTTTTTTGATCAGATTGAATTTTGATTTTTAATACTTTGTTGTTATGATATTTTTAAGAGCATTGCAATAACCCCTGTCTAAATCTAATCGTGTAAATGAGAGTTCTGTAGTATGTGTAATATGCATGCTGTTATCTTATCTTATAGACATCCAATTCATTACAAACAGGGGGGAGGGGTATATACAGGTTATTGGATTCTACTTTATTATTCATTAACAATCTCACAAGTATTAAAAACGTTGTTTTATATATAAATATATCTATTTCTGCGGGATCCACTATTTTCTTGTTCTATTATTATCTAATTTGATCTAAATCTAGGGTTTATACTGGTACCATAACACACTAGGAACAGGTGTAATGAACGTAAAATAAATACCTTTGCAAGAAACTGTGGGATTTTTTGTTCAATGTTCATGTATTCCGTGCTGTCTTATTTACATTTTCTGCTTTTCTAGTGTGTTATGTTTATGTTAAAAGCTGTGTTTATATTTATGTTGTATCCTTGTGTGGTCTGGAAATAGGAATCTGCAGATTAATTTCAAATATAAGGTTTAGATTAATAATCCAATCGATTATAAAATACTAGGTTGTCTGTTCTATATTCATATCTGTTCATCATGTTTCTATTCATTATCTTTTCGAGGGTTTCTTCTCCAGACCTTATGTTAATTCGTTTCTTCTTTGCCCTCGGCAACAATGGAAAATATACAAATTTAAATTTTAATGATTTTAGGGCAACTTTAAAATTGGATACATATGATAGGAAAAATTCTAGAACAAAAGGAAAATCAAGAAGAATACTAGAAGGATAGAAAGGATACTAGAAGGTAGTAAGGATACTAGAAGGTAGTAAGGATACTAGAAGGTAGCAAGCATACTAAAAGGTAGTAAGGATACCAGAAGGTAGCAAGGATACTAGAAGGTAGCAAGGATACTAGGAGGTAGCAAGGATACTAGAAGTATAGGAAGGATACTAGAAGATAGTAAGGATACTAGAAGGTAGCAAGGATACTAGAAGGATAGGAAGGATGCTAAAAGATAGGCAAGGATACTAGAAGGCAGGCAAGGTTACTAGAAGGCAGGCAAGGATATTAGAAGTCAAGAAAGGATACTAGAACGCAGGGAAGGATATTAGAAAGCAGGCAAGGATACTTTAAGTATAGGAAGGATATTAGAAGGATATGAAGGATACTAGAAAGATAGGAAGGATACTAGAAAGATAGTAAGGATACAAGAAAGATATTAATGATAATAGAAGGATACTAGAAAGATAGCAAGGTTGCTAGTAGTGTAGGATTGATTTTAGAAAGACAGGAAGGGTACTATAAGGCCTGGAAGAGTACTAGAAGGCAGGAAAGGAAACTAGAAGGATATGAAAGATGCTAGAAGGATGGGAGGATACTAGAAGTAAAGGGAGGATACAGAAGTATAGAGAGGATACTAGAAGTATAGGGAGGATACTAGAATTATAGGGAGGATATTAGAAGTATAGTAAGCATACTAGAAGAATAAAAAGGATACTAGAAGGATAGGAAGGTTACTATAAAGTAGGGAAGGATTCTAACAGGACAGTAAGGATACTAGAATTACAGAAAGGATACTAGAATTACAGAAAGGATACTAGAATTACAGAAAGGATACTAGAAATGTAAGAAGAATACTAGATAGGTAGGAAGGATATTAAAAGGACGGGAAGGATACAAGAAGGCAGGCAAGGATACTAGAAGCCAAGCAAGGATACTAACCTCTATATAAAACTAACCAGGAGGGAAGGAAAGCTGCTTGTGATACTAACCTGGCCCAGTATGCTGGATCTATGGAACCTATTGGCAGGATTCAAATGCGAGCTAGGGAAGCGGGACTTTTTTAAAAATACCTTAACTCCGCCCCCCCCCCCTCTCATAAAAATGTTTCTTTTTAAGTAATGAAATCTCAAAGACATTTACATCCCCCCCCCCCCCATAATAGAAGTATGAAATCAATTTTTCCATTGTCCCCGCATGAACAGAAAGACTCTGCGTGGACATTTGAGTAAAATCTATGCGTTGATGTGGAGCTCAGACACAAGGTATCGTGAAATCCTGTACCTTTATTTATTTTTCTTCTGTTCAGGAACGACGTAACGCTGTTAACGATGCGTCGCTTACAGAGCGTACGCAGTCCATGAACCAAGTCGGACGCATTGTTATGCGTACACGACGAACACTCAGAGGACATCTGGCAAAAATATACGCAATGCATTGGGCTTCGGATTCGAGGTTTTTTTAGTTTTTTATTTTAGTTTTTTATTGTGAAGGATTTACAATGCTGTTATCTCAATAAAGTTTAATAGCTTAAATATTTTCATGATTTGATATTGTAAATCCATCGCACGGATAAAACAAGAACACTATTCAACAAACTGGTAAATTCTTTAACTTAAAATAATTTTTATAGAATTCTTCTTGTGTTATCCAAAGCATTTTATTTAGTTTTTATTTCGATGCGATTTTTATGTTTTCACTTAAACGTCATTTTACTTAGTTAATAGATGTTTTTACACTTTGAAATTATAAAAAAATTATTATTGCCTCTCTTGCTCAGTAATCTTTGGGGGAAACCTGAATTAGACTGCCCAAAGTGCAAGCTCTTGTACTTGGCTTATTTTTGTCCCCTGAAACTCCATTAAAAGTGCCATTTCGACAATAAACAATGATGGATATATCATGTTAGACAAATCTTTTAAAGTTACCGTTGTGAATCAGACATACCACTGTTTAAATGGAGAGTCACTTCAAAATTACAACTGTAAGAAAACGTCGGCCAAAGATTAATTTATTTTGAATTGTAAATTTGTCCTTGAATATTGTGAGAAACCTGGGCTTTAGAGCTGTTTCTTGAGTAGGAACCTGGTGAGCGCTAGTCAGGATGGAAAACTGATTGTCTGGGATAGTTACAGCACAAATAAGGTAAATGTTTCATTTTATTTCAATAAGGTTGGTCTATCCCAAATATTTTTTTGTGCTTTTTTCGAATCAAGACGAAGATTTCTAGCTGCTTTTTTCTGTAATGAACATTGGTACTTTTAATCTGCATAAACTAATGCCCTTATAGCTTTTAGCATACTAAATTAGTCCTAATCCATGACTTGTCGCTGTTTAGATTTGTAGATAATTTTAAGACATCATCAATCCTACTTTTTCATTAATATAAATATGGCATAAAAATGTCGAAACTTGGCAAATATGGCTTCTGAAAATTGTATGAATTTTTTGGGTTACGAATAATAATTAATTATTACAAGTTTACCGGAAGTGCGGAATTAATATGATTTTTACAATATTTTAGGTGCACGCCATACCTCTGCGTAGCTCTTGGGTTATGACCTGCGCATATGCTCCTTCTGGTGCGTATGTAGCTTGTGGAGGCTTAGACAATGTGTGTAGTATATACAGTTTGAAGACCAGGGAGGGGAACGTTAGGGTCTCAAGGGAGCTCCCAGGACACACTGGGTAGGTATCTTAAAAGCAACACGGGGGGGGGTATTAACCAGGTTCTTCGGAAATAGATCAAGTATACAGACGGGATTAACTAGTTTGACAGCTGTATATTTTTAGATTATCATTTAATTATAGAAAGATATTTTTTGATATATTTTTGTCTGCATAACATTTATCTATATTGTGTCAGTGGGGTGAACGTGACTAGAACTTAGTCTCAGTGAACTCATTGTGCATTTTTACGTTAAGCATCTTCAAACCGTCTTGTCAGAATCCCGGTACGTGTGAACAATATATCCTTAATAGTTTATCCATGTATATAACGATGAAGTTTTATGCTTTCGATTAAAAGATAGAAATGGGTGAATTTTTATTTCAACCTTGAATTCTTTTTAATATTATATTATTTTTAATCTTCAAAAGAATTAGGATTTTATCACATTTTACCTTTTGAACGTCGATTAAATTAGTATTTGTTACCCCCCTCCCCACACTCACACACACACACACACTCCCCCCAACCCCCCAATCCTATTTTTTCAACAATCTTGACTTTCTGGTTACTATAATAAATCAATTCAGATTTCCACGGATTGAAGGTTGGCTGTGAGTACTGATTATTTGAATTATTATAGTGCATACAGTATACACTCCTCTTATTCTTAAGAGAGTAATTGCTCTTTTATCATTCATTTACTTTAATTTGTCAGGTTAAAATTTCATTTTAAATTTTTACAATGTTTAATATTTTTAGGTACCTGTCTTGTTGCCGATTTATCGATGATAATCAGATAGTTACCTCCAGCGGAGATATGACCTGCGCGCTCTGGGACGTAAGTATCCAAATCTTATCAGATATAAACCAAATCTTATCAGATATAAACCAAATCTTATCAGATATAAACCAACAGTTTTTTCCACAGTTTTTTCTAGCTTGAGGAGGATGTTTATGAAATTAGTTTTAGGATGAACTGTAATTAGAAGTTCTATGATTTTTTAATAAAGCTTTGTCTGATCAAGTAGAAATTATATATTAATGTTTATGATTTTGAAAATATATAAAAATTATCAAAATTAAACACCTTAATAACGTTAATATCTTCAACTTAATTGATTTCAATTATAGAATTCTTAATTTGAGTAATTCATAAACAAAATTATATTTACAAAATTTAGTTACTTATATGTTGAGTATTGATGCTGAAGAATTGGTATTAATATTAACTGAAGTTATGGTACATATATTGTAAACTGTACAGTGTACTGTTTCTAGGTTGAGACAGGACAGCAGATGGCTGTGTACAACGGTCATACTGGAGATGTTATGTCACTATCTCTCTCTCCGGATCATAGAACTTTCGTATCAGGAGCATGCGATGCTTCAGCTAAGGTAAAGAATCAGGGTTACTCTCGACTTTAACTAGAAGAGTGTCATATGTCGTTGTTGTTGTTATTGTTGTCATTGTTTTTGGTATTGTTATTGTTGCATAATGCATATGTGAAAAATGGATAGGATCACCCACCTTTATTCTAGAAAATGAAATGAGAGAAAAATTTGATGATTTACTTTAATAACTTTGACAATATTAAAGATGGAAAATGTACATATGAGATTTTAATAGAGAAGAAAATAAGAGAATAAAAATACCAAAACGAGAATATATTTAAAGGAAAACTTGGGATTTATTATTAAACAATCAAAAATAGATTTGTGATAGAAAAGTTTTGTCGTTGAAACAATATGGAAGTTGTTTTATCTCATTGAACAGAAAACTATTCTTAGGAATTCGTACTGCAAGTGAAGCAGACATTTAATGAATAAATTATAGGTTTTAGTTAAATTAGTGCATTTAAACAATACAATACAATCTAAATACAGAAGTTCAATATGGCAACCCATCTTAATTCTGTAAAGATTTTATTAATACGTTTCGTAAATTAGATAAATATTTTATCTTAGATTTTTTAAAACCACTTTGCAAAGAAATAAGGAACTTATGAAAAATAATGACGTTCTTGAAGAAGTACATAATTAAAGAATTTTTAATAATTATTTTGTTACTGATTAGTGATTATGTCAAGCTTATCAATTTATGAACTTCCGATCACACCAGGATTTATATTCGACTCATGTTCTTAAAGGGGAAGATAATCAAGTAATGAAATATTCTCTCTGATGCATTTTCAATGGAATGGGTATGCGTTTGGAAGGCCGCGGGGGGG
>NW_019397617.1:0-37814 GCF_000591075.1 Eurytemora carolleeae | reverse complement strand
CCCCCCAAAAAAAGACGAACCTTTTTGACATAAAAATTTTTGCTCGTCATTGATAAATTGTTTTGTAGAAGAGAAAAAAATATTTGTTTAACTGTTTTTATTTAAATATATTTTATTTAGTTGTGGGATGTCAGGGATGGCAACTGTAAACAAACATTTACTGGACACGAATCCGATATCAACGCTGTCACGGTAAGTTTTTATAATCCTCGTCAATCCGTTTTTGTCAAATAATTATAAACTTTTATACTTGAAACTAGAATCGGAAGGCTTTCTAAATTTTTAACAATTGCGTAAATTTTATTTCAGATAAAAATTTGGATAATTTTCTTCGAATTCTTAATTCTGTTCATTTTTAGTTTTTCCCTAACGGATACGCCTTTGCTACCGGCTCAGATGACGCAACTTGTCGGCTCTTCGATATCCGTGCTGATCAGGTACATAACACCTCCCTCCCTCCCCCCACACACAATTAATATATATACAACAGGTGTATTATTTTTTGACACATTTTTGCGGAAATTACAACACTTTTATTAAATTTAAAATCTATCGTTTCGCGCAGTCTGTTCTTCGCCGACAGCGCGAAACTCCTCTGAGCTTCTGCCTCAGGGCTGTTGTGAACGAGTTTCATTCAAATCTAGAAAAGACTACATCTAGTATCTTATCTGTTATTTTATTTAATCTATGGTTTCTTTGTATTTATCAAACGTATTTACGTAGAAACGGGTTCATGTTTTTTCTGTTTGACCTCTTCAACGGGGAACGGGTTCACAGATTTCTTTGTGGAACTCCACATGACCCGAGCTGGGAAAGTTAACTGCCAATTCAAATTATTCAAAAAAAAATCCTTAGTTTGAAAACTTGCATCAACAAAAAAGGCAAATTCGTGAAAGTTTTATTTTTTAGTTTAAATTTTAATATATCAGCAACAAAAGACTGTATTTACTACTGAAAAGAGGAGTGCTATAAGCCTGTTATGATTAAATATTAATTTCTCCCAAATACTCATATTAAATAATGAATATTTGTGACCAGAGACGTCAATTTTTCACTGTTCAAACAAACTGAAGTTGCAAATTAATTACTTTATTGGTTCAATTTTTTCGCTGATAACATTCAAGTTTGAGAATTCAACTTCTTGTTTTTCAAGATAATACAAGGCACTTATTTAGTTTACAGAAAATAGGGATTTAGTCTATTCAGTTTTTTTCAACCGACACCTTTTTAACAATGTTTCATTAATTTTGAAAAATATGAGGAAAAATTTTTTCAGCGCGTTGGGGATTTTCTTAATTCTGGAACTAGTGTAAAAACATTTAAAGTAAAGAAATAGTAATTTCTTCCATTTTGATAAACATATTTTTCTATGTTTTTTTCATTAAAACCAGCACATGAGCTGGGTCACCGTAAACGACCCCTTTCCCAATTTTTCTATTAGCAGACATGTTTTTATATCTTTGAACATAAAAAATCAATTATTAAATCATGCATGTTCCCATTATCAAAATCAAAAACTTTCAATTATTCTTCAATTGATTTTTATTGATTAATTTTCACAATTAAATCTGAAAAATGGAGATTATTTTTTTGTAGGAGTTATGTATGTACAGTCATGACAACATAATCTGCGGGATAACTAGTGTAGCGTTCAGTAAGTCTGGACGTTTACTCCTGGCAGGATACGATGATTTCAACTGTAATGTCTGGGACAGTATGCGTGCAGAGAGAGCAGGTTAGATATATTTATAATGCTATGGAAATTCACCCAGTGAAACCCGATCTAATGGGGTATTTGATTATATATGTCGAGTAGTTTTAAAGGAAATATCGAGTTTTCACGGATTTAAATGGACTTCTAATTTTAACTACGTCCAACCCACATCCAACTGCACCTACCCGGCCTTGACCTTGCCTAACGTACTTTAAGGGCTCATTGAATGATGGGTTATCTGATAATAATAATAATAATATGGGAAGCTTCAGTTCAGTTTCCTCAAGATTTTAACCGTAAAATCCTCTTATCTTTATCATTATTAATTTGAGAACTTTTTGTTTATAAAAAACAGTATAAACAAATGTAACCTTCGGAAAAGCAAGGATTTAGAAAATAAGGAAATGATTTGGGAGAGGGAAAAATAATAAATTGGACTGTGTCTGGCAAACTATTTTTTTCCACATTCATGACTGAATATAAACATTAAGGGTGAAACATTTTCATGAAAAACAAATCAAGTAGTAAATACTACTTTTTTCATTTTAAGCAGCATTTACAAAAAGCATCGAAAATGGCTATTTGTGGCCGAAACCCCGGTCATACAAGTGATTTTTTAATTTTTTCAAAACATCCAAAGATTCGTCTTGCAATCCATTATTCAACGCAGCAAACGGTTTGTAAAAATATTCTAAAATATGCGATCTAGGAGCATTGAAGTGAAAAAAAAATTAGGGAAATCATAAAATCAGCTGTTTTCGTTAGTTTTTCAGCTCCAACTTGGCTATTTTTTATTAAGTTGTAAGACGGTTTTTTCCGTTGAATATGGCTTGGTAAGACGTATCTTTTAATGTCCATTTCGACATATTTTGAGAAAGAAAAAAGCAATCTTACTGACACTTTTTATCACAAAAGGCCATTTTTGATGGTCAATTTTGATATTAGCGAAAAATGTCTTTTTTAAATGTTTCTGAGAATTTAAAAAAAAAATTACATTTGCTACTTGGAATTGATTGTGAAAAATCTTTAACCCTTACACATAGATTCAGCCTGCTTATAAAAATGTCTCGTCAATTTTTAAGAGAAGGTCGACTTTGAAGAGTCGCAACGCTTTTGGAATTGATTTTACCGATCTTTCTCACTTTTGCTTTTCTGTTACAGTAACATTTTAGCATTATAAAGCACTTGGAAGTTAGCTTTGGTTTTTAAGAAGTAATTGGCAAAATTCTCATCGATCTTTTCTTGAGCTTGAGACCTTTAAACCACAGTGACATTGATTTCCATGTTGTATTGTCCAGGTGTCCTGGTTGGACATGATAACCGTGTTAGCTGCCTGGGAGTAACAGATGATGGTATGGCGGTGTGCACCGGATCCTGGGATTCATTCCTAAAAGTCTGGAACTAGGTAAAATAAAAAAGCTTCAATTCAAGGAAATAGGAAAAACCGGTTTTACTCTTTTAAATTTTATATCCGTATTTTAATGTTAAATTCCGATTGTAATACTTCTGAAGACAAAAGTTGTCAGTATTAAAGCAGTATACGAAATTGCTACTTTATGAGGTTGTTAACTGGTCCCCGGAATAGGCAATAATCCTAATATTTTGTCATCTGAAGGATTGATAGAATTCCTTGAGGATATTGCTTAAAGAAAACCTAACAGAAATGACCTACAGAAATCAAGAATACATTCTCGAATCCAAAAATTGACACTTTGGACATCGTGATCAAGCGTTGAAGATTAGCGCAATCTCAAACACAAGTTTTACTTCTGGTTTTATAAATAAGGATAAATCTGGACACCTTTATTTTAATTTAGTTTAATTTAAAAATGCAAAAATATATTTTTTTTATCACCTATCCACGTTAATTTTTTCAAGTAGGGATATCATAATTCATTATTTAATCCTGCGTTGAAGAACGATGACTGCACTCAATTCTTATGTTTAATTGAGCCTCTCATTACTGGGTATTTCCAACAGGAAAATTTTTTATCTTTTATTTTCAGATTTTCAGTCGGAAGATTGCTGACGTGCTAATAGGAATCGCACAAGGACGATTTATATATATTTAGTGCAACCGCAAATTCAAAATTTTGCGCTCGAAGTTGCGTGAAAACTTTTCGCTAACTTCAATACTTTCAAGATTTGTACTGTACATGGTCAAGTACGTTAGGTACAATGCGTACTGAAGTGTACGTTGATATTATCCAAAATAGAAGAACGCCTTTTTTACACTTCCTTTACGCCAATAAAGTGAACAGTTTACTTCGTCTACAGTCTTAAGTGTTTATATATCTAAGTTGTTATATTATGTTGTTCAAAAATATTTTTAAAATAACATTTTATCAATATTTTTATCGATTTTTAAATATTTAAGTAGTTTCTGCATTTAATTGTTTAGATTCTTATGCCCCTCTCCTCCCCCAACACTGCTGAAACTTCGTCTAGAGCACAAACAAATTTATTTAACACAAAAACATGATTTGAAAAAATATTTAAATCCCGCACAATGATGATCCCCGCAGAAATGTAACAGATATCTATCAGGGCCTCAATCGGTTATATTTATAATATAATAATTTATTCAAAACATTCTTCAACGTTCAAGGATTATGTAAGAATTATTTGAGTGTTATATTTCTAACTGATGAAGGCCCCATTTTTTTTTATCTCCGCTGATTTATTATTTGTGATTACATCGTTGAACTAGAAAATAGGGTGCAAGGAATGCCTGGTGAATAATAGCGATTAAAAACGATTTAATCGCTATTTTCTAGATTTTTGCGCAATCCAGCTGTTCCTTGTACCTTTGAAAATGTGTGGTTGAATACGTTTTTACTATGAGTGATTGTTTCAAGGCTTCTCACTTCCCCCCAAACGGCTAAGTAAATACACTAGTAATGCCATATTATTAAACATTTTCACAAATGGTTGTAATTATTCTTCAATACTTATAGCTTGAATAATAATTATATATTAATTTGTAGTATATCGTGAATGCTTTGTGAACTTATAGTGTGAGATAACCTGTGTAAGAGGGCGTGTCTAATTACTTACTCCGCCCTCTCACCGTAATCATCGTAAAAATAAAATATTTCTCAACTTATCTTATATTTTATTAATTTAGAGAAAGTTTGTCGTAAAAATAATTAAGTTAAGTGTTTATCGGAATTGATGATTGTGAACAAACAAACATGTTTTTCTACAGAAATCGTCAACTGAATGATGCATGGTTTTAATAAGTGGAACCATCTTATTACATCGCGTATCTGGACAGTATTTCTTAATGTGAATAAATATTTTGATAGATTATGACAAATATCAAGGGATTTAAGAGTTGTGATGGAACATACCAATAGAAAGGACTACGTTATGTACATCAAAGCTAAGAATAGCGTTAACAGATTTATTCCTGGAGTTTGTGATAAATTTAATGTTTATTAGATACCCGTGAGTTAAAAAAGTAAAAATGTTAAATGGTTGACAGGATTTTAGAATTGAATTAAATTTTTAAGGATAATGGATAGTCACATTCATTATGGTGGTGTGTTATCGACCTACACAAATCCGCTATACTCCACTTCTGACCTGCTCAAAATCCGCTATACTACACATCCGACCTACTAGCACTTGGTTTTACAGCTGCCATATGGACTTGTAGCCGCAGCGCTCGGCCCAGAATTGTCAACCTAATATACCCTCAAATAATACAAAAATAAATAGCTGGCGTAGATCCGTTATTGCAGTAGGTCGGAAAGTTCGGTCAGAAGTTCTGTAGGGGGGATGTTTCGTATAGACGATGTAACTTTACCGATCTGACATTTTAGTTTCAGGTCGTCATTTGAGTCTTATCCTCATATTTCCTATCATAAATTGCATATATTTAAAAAAATAATGTCTGTTTGTATGTCCCATCCTAACCGATGGACCGATTTGCCTCAAATTTTGATTGGCAACTTAAGTCATGAGTAGTCTCCTGAATACATGCCAAACACTTGCATAATGCATATAGCAATAATTGTTGGGGGGGATTTTAGATAAAAAGGCGCAAGCGACAAGAAAATTGTCAACTATTTTCTAAAGGGAAAAGGACACACCTGACTTTTAACATTTGCCCATAAATCCCCGGGGAGGTGGTAGTGGACTACTGCCCCCCCCCCCTGTATACGCGCCTGAATTGTTGAAGACTTTGTAAGGTGTTATATAAGAATATCAATAGATGTCTAGAAGTCAAAGTAAAAAAAACTTCACGTTTTAGTTTTGAAAACCGTGTTGGACATGTAACGGCATCTTAAGTTTTGTTGACTCTATACGCTAGCGTACACTCCAGATTTCCAGAAATTTGAACACCATTTTAGAGACAAATACACCGAGTTCTCAGAATACCGTTATAAATCGGGCATCCGTTCTTTGCATAGAGGGTTCATTTAAGGACGGATAGATTTCAATTTGAAAGTGAACCAATCTTTAGATAATGGTATTGTGATGCATCTGATGACTTTAAAATCTTACAAGAGTTATTTATCACAATTGATGTTGAATCAATGATTCCTTCCCAAAAAGTTTAAAACTTATTGATTTCCTTGCCAATTTGTTTTCAACCAAAAGGACTAAACTTGAGACCAAATTTCAGTAGATCGACGGAATAGTAGAGTTTTGAGTCAGTAAAATTTTAATGGGTAACCCTGTATATTGAAAATGAAAATGTGGAGAGCAAATTTTTTATGTTACACATATAAAAAATACTAATTGAAAAATAAAACACATATTTTTAAATAATCTTTTATTATGAAAAATACTGGCTATAAAATAGAAAAGCCGAGCGATGATTTGACGCTAAATGTCTCATAAAATGAAGAAACAGGTTTAAAAAGCATGATATGTGGATACTTAAATATACTGTATTGTGATTGTACTTAACTGTTAAAATCATTGGGTTTACAGGATAAAATGAAAACAAGAGCAGATCACAAGAATTGGCCGTACACCACCATTTTAAAGGGAGTGTTCAAGACTTTTATTAGAGGTATAAAAAATTTGTCAGATTGACCTCCTTTTCATTTTTTAAATTCTTTTTTATAACGATTTCCAAGAGATATTTTCTCTGAGAGTTGGCATGAAAATCGCTAATATTCCTTCGCATAATTCTCTCAAAATTGACATATAATTATAGCTTAACCCTTTTTCAAAATTCAATAGTAATGTTCAATGTTTATACTACCAACTGAACATTTATTTTGCTGAAAGGTCTTTGCAACAGAACTGTACATAAATATTATATATCTAATCCGTTCGTTTAGATCACGCTTATTTTAAAAATAAAAATGCTTTTGATATATAACCCCAACAGTACACTTAAGCCGCTTTAATAATTTTTCAAGTGTTTAAATAAATGCAATTTTACTAAATGTGATTGTTTAAAAACTGAAATAAATTACAATTCCTTGTTTTTAAAAATCAAATATGGCTTCCTAAACTCAGGTTTTAGACCAAGATCAGCCAAAAATTAACCAATATATTCAGAAAATCCGTTCTCAAAAAAAATATTTTTTTCACAAATTTCCCCCCCCCCCAAAAAAAAAATCGTATTTTTCTTCAAGTGACACGTTTCTCCATTTCTTTTATCCATAATTTCCACCATGCACATTGCACTGCACTCGAAGAAATTAGTAAAACATTGAAAGAAATTTTTCTCTGAATTATGAAGATCTAAATCCATTTGTTGAAAGAATCACATGAAAATGAATTAAAAGCTCCTTTAAAGTAATATCTCGAGTTATTATGATTTGCGTCACATTCTTGAACCAAGTTGTTGCAGCACCTTGGCTCGGTCAGTTGGCTCAGTCGTTCGCTCACCAGCACTTGTCTAAATATTTATAACGCATAAATATTTATGATGGGTCTGAATATCATGAACAAATATTTATAATTGGTCTGAATATCATGAACAAATATTTATGATTGGTCTAAATATCATAAATAAATATTCATGATTGGTCTGAATATCATAAATAAATATTTATGACTGGCCTGAATATCATAAATAAATAATTATGACTGGCCTGAATATCATAAATAAATATTTATAATTGGTCTAAATATCATAAATAAATATTTATGATTGGCCTGAATATCATAAATAAATATTTATGATTGGTTTGAATATCATGAATAAATATTGATGATGTGCTAGAAATTACTCTGCATAAATGATTTAAAAGAAAAAATATATGACTAAACTTAACCTATGCTATGCTTATAAAATCAGGGGTAGAAAAACAAGAAAATTCCTATATGCTAACAAAGTAAACTGTCCGTCTTCACTGTTCATCTTGCAGACATTACAGACACATTAATATAGCCTTTCACCGTTTTAATAAAATACTATGACAGACGTTATTATGTTTGATTTTTGGAATCAGGTATTACTAATTACTATGCTAATTATTAACAAAGATGATCTAGTATTCGACGCCCAATCCCCATGGTTTTTGGACACCCTGTATATGTTGAGTTGTATAAACTCTGATTATTGCTTGATACGGACCAGGACACCCTGTATATGTTGAGTTGTATAAGATCTGATTATTGCTTGATACGGACCAGGACACCCTGTATATGTTGAGTTGTATAAACTCTGATTATTGCTTGATACGGACCAGGACACCCTGTATATGTTGAGTTGTATTAGCTCTGATTATTGGTTGATACGGACCAGGACACCCTGTATATGTTGAGCTGTATAAGCTCTGATTATTGGTTGATACGGACCAGGACACCCTGTATATGTTGAGTTGTATAAGGTCTGATTATTGCTTGATACGGACCAGGACACCCTGTATATGTTGAGTTGTATTAGCTCTGATTATTGCTTGATACGGACCAGGAAGGGCGAATGTTTGATACAGATAAGAATTAATAATAACAAAATAATGTTGATCAAAATTAAATAAAATTTCGTCCGCAATGAAAATAATTTATAAATTTTCACATTTTTAATCAGTATTATTTACAAAATAGATTAAAATTAAATCAGTATTATTACTGAATCGATTATGATTTATGATTATGTCCTAAAAAAAAGGTTTAAACTTCCCCCCTAAAAATGCAGTTTACAATTTTTTATTTAAAGCTGTTCTATTTATTCAATCGATGTTGGTGATTTAGAATTTTTGGTTCTTAATTGCGATTTCAAGTTTTGAGTTGTTAAATGTGAGTTGTTAAATGTGAGGTTTGGGGTTATGAGATTTGCTTTCAGTGTTGTGAAATGTGATTTTCTTGTTTTATGTTGTGATTTTCTTGTTTTATGTTGTGATTTTTATTCGAATTCATGAACTTGATAATTTAATAATTTATAATATTACTGTAATAAAAATTCAAACATGACAAGTTTATGTATTCTTGTAATAAATAATTTACTTTGAGTGTATTTGATTCTGTATTCCCGTTCATTATACACTTGAGCTCTTGTGTCGGCTATACAGTTCACAGTGTTAATGTTTATATTTCAGAGTACAGACAGGTAGAGAGCAGAGAGAGAGAGAGAGAGTTAGAGAGGTTAGAGAGAAATATAAAGAGATAGAGAGTGCAGAGAAAGAGAGAGAGAGAAGGAGGGTGGAAGACAGTGAGTTGTGCATAGAGTAAAAGTTGGGTGACAACAACAACATGGTGTTCAGCTCCCGCCCTTTGAGTCCAAACCTTAAGCAGTAAGCATGGGCAATATTGTAAGCTATAATACATACATTTATATATTTATGCATATTAGAATTGGTTTCCATGAACAATGTTATCATTTATCAGGGCAGGGGCGTAGTCAGAAATAATTGTATTTTTATCCCGCCCTGAATCTTTTTTAAAAACATTTACCCCCCTCATTGCAAACTAAAAAGTTTTTTTACCGGCCCCTAAACCTACTAAAATTACAATTTCTTTTACCTTTAAGTACAGGGTATGCAAATTTCTTATATATAATCCATTTATTTATCTAATAACGATCAATTACATATGGATTGAACTTTGGGGTAAATCAGACACTGCAGGACAGTTTATTGCTAAAATTCATTCGTTGAATCAGAATATGTTAGCTAGCTAAACAATAATATGTAGATTTTAGATTTGTCAGAATATTAACTAAATTGTTCAATCTTTATTAAACATTTTCTTATCTTATGTAGACATTTTCTTGTTTTATGTTGTGATTTTCTTGTTTTATGTTGTGATTTTCTTGTTTTATGTTGTGATTTTCATCAATAGATGTCTAGAAGTCAAAGTAAAAAAAACTTCACGTTTTAGTTTTGAAAACCGTGTTGGACATGTAACGGCATCTTAAGTTTTGTTGACTCTATACGCTAGCGTACANCTTGTTTTATGTTGTGATTTTCTTGTTTTATGTTGTGATTTTCTTGTTTTATGTTGTGATTTTCTTGTTTTATGTTGTGATTTTCTTGTTTTATGTTGTGATTTTCTTGTTTTATGTTGTGATTTTCTTGTTTTATGTTATGATTTTCTTGTTTTTTGTTGTGAGTTTTTTGTTTTATGTTGTGAGTTTTTTTGTAATTTGAGTTGCAAGGTTTGTGAAACAGAGTCGTGAGTTATGTTTTGTGATTTGAGTTGAGAGGGGGTTTGAGTTGTAGATTGTGAGTTATGAGTTTGAGTGATCAGTTGTAAACTGTAAGTGATGAGTTGTAAACTGTGAGTTTAAAATTGTGAGTGATGAGTAATAAACTGTGAGTCATGAGTTGGTTACTGGGAGTTATGATTTAAAAACTGTGTGCATTATGAGTTTAAAATTGTAAGTGATGAGTTTTTAACTGTGGGTAATGGGTTATAAACTGTGAGTGATGAGCTATAAACTGTGAGTTATGAGTTGTGAACTGTGAGTGATGAGTTAAAAACTGTGACTTAAGAGTAACAAATTATGAGTTATGAGTTTAAAACTGTGAGTGATGAGTTGAAAACTGTAAGTGATGAGTTTTAATTTTTTAGTGATACTTTAAAACTTTGAGTGATGAGTTGTAAACTGTGCATTTTGAACTGAAAGTTGCAAAGTATGAATTTAAAACTGTTAGGATGAGTTGTAAATTTGTTAGTGATAAGTTAAAACTTTGAGTAATGAGTTGTTAACTGTGAGTTATGAGTTATAAACTGTGAGTGATGAGTAAAAACTGTGAGTGATGAGTTATAAACTGAATTAACCTGTGGATATTCTCTAGAGACCACACACAAGAACTCTGCATGTTCCTCGTTACCATACTGATACTGGGAACCAATGTTTATCAACTAAATACAAAGCAATTTTATTTCTTGTTTGTTCTGAAATTTTATTCACATTTTATTTTCTTTACAATCCGTCTGATGTTACTTTTAGATTTTCATAAGTTTGTTTTTTTAGTTATGTATTGTTCAAATTCTGATTCTGTTCATTTGTTTTGATTCAATATGTGCAGTTTTCTGTCTATTGAATGATTTTAAATGATTTTCATTTCTTTGTTCTTATTCAAAGTCTTATTTTTTCTTTAGTTTTGAAATTTCGATTTTTGTTTCTCCTTAATGAATTATTTTCATATCTTCTTATTTTTGATTAGTTGTTTAATGTTGTTTTATTTGTTATTTGCCTGTTCAAACTTCCAACCATCCGACATCGTTGAAACCATCTGAGTTAACTCATCTTCATGACACTGTAGAACCCTGGAACAATAGATATTTCAGTAGATTAAAAATCAATTTTTATTTCAAAATTATAGATCTGTACTGATGATAAAAGTTCCAAATTAAATAAGTATGAAAATCTTAAAAATAAACATATACAGTCATAATCAGAAAGACTCGGAATTAATTGATAGTTAATTAGGCGATTTTACATATATGATTTATCACTGGCAATTTTGAAATTTTGTTATTATCGTTTATTCAATCATTTTGTAAAATTATATTGAAAAGTCGCCTGATTAATTGTAAATTAATTCCGGGTCTTTCTGATTAGCACTGTACAATTTGGGTATATATGGTACCATTTTAAATCGCTACTTGCGCTTTTTTTTAAGATAGGAAAGACTAGCCTTGAAAGTACTCTGAATGGAAAATAGTATATAGATTGGTAATGTATGTGCTGTACACTGGGAATTGTACTCTCCACTAATTCTATCCAATAGGTCATGCAATACAGTTTAATATGTATATGCAGTGCGTGGGATATGTCCATGTAGACCTCAAATCAAACAATTGTTTTAAAATACCTGATTTTTCACTGATTACACAAATTCAGATCACAACATTCCTTTTTAAACTTATGTATCATAGTTTCAGAAAAATGATTCACATCACAATTGACAAAGCAATAAAGCATGTTTATTGTATAAAGTTTTGAATTGAACAAAATTTTAATAAACAAATATCGTACTGCAGTGCATCCCCCCACTCAAAGGTTTGTTGTAAGCAGTGTTTCGGATCCGTATCATTTTGATGCGGATCCGGATCCGCGGATCCGCATACGTGATGATGGATCCGGATCCTGACTCTGATACGGATCCGGATCCGAGGTAACTTTTGATTCTGTGAATCGGATTTTCCCTATTAAATGTTATGCAAGGTTATAATTTGCGCCATGTGAGCATTTGCCGCTGAGTAATCCTAAAGTTAAAAATGTCGTCATTACTATTATATAAATGTAAACATTAAATTATTAAAGATAATTTTAAAAAATTTTCGTCATGTAAATAATACATTTACGAACCATTTTGATTTATTTATTCCATGGTTTTGGTTAATTTTTGGCGCTACCCGGATCCATATCAACGTTTCCTGATACGGATCCGGATCCGGATCCGACCAAATGATACGGATCCGACCGGATCCGGATCCGAAACGCTGGTTGTAAGCATTAATATGGTACTCTATGCTTCCTACTGAAGCTATAACAGGGAACAAGAATAAATAAAGGGAATGAAATGGCGCTGGTCTGCCATGAGAAAGCCAGTCGCACTGTTTTGCAGGGCTCCTTATTACACACACACACTTTTTGGTACAGAAACAAACATATGACTTTAGTCAAGAAAAAGTGCAGAACAATGTCGGCAATTATAATTAAGCTTGAATAACAAACAAATTTACTCTCCTAGACTATACAAATACCGAGATTCTTCTGTACTGTATACACCGACAGTACACTTTTTGGTTCCTTATTACACACACACACATGACTGTTCCCCCCCTGAGCTATACCCGATTTCTCAAATGTTACTTTAAAATCTATACCTAATCAAGCGTACATTGCCACCCCCTGAACATAACCAACAAGGAAACAATTTACCCAGCTTCACAACGAATCGAGGATTAAGGGTTAAAAATGGGTTGTAAAAACACCTTTTTTTAAACCCAGCCCACTTGATTTAATCGGATTGTATTGGGAAGTTTTTTTTCTGCCAACCCTTTGTATTCAAAATAAAGATGTAATGAGACCTGTAAACATGTTTTCCAGTTGGAGTATTCACGGTATCACGCTTCAATATACGCTCACGCAGAACTCGGATCAAATCTGAGAAAAAATAAAAATTTTTAGGGGTTTCTGTATCTATTTATTTGTTGATTGTTTGTAAAACTTTTTGGTTGATTAATTGATTGATTAATTGTTTAATTGATAGATTGAGCTGCCCTACCTGTTATACTGTAGAACTCTGCTTCTTCGAGAACCCCTTCTTCACTTGTATTCTTATCAAGGACTAGCTTACCATGTCTAGATATAGAACATATAGTTACCCTGTTCCCATATCTAGATATAGGAAATATGGTTACCCTATTACCATGTCTAGATATAGACCATATAGTTGCTAAGTATAGATATAGAACATATACATAGTTACCATTACCCTGTTTAGATATAGAACATAAAGTTACAATGTCTAGATATAGAACATATAGTTACAATGTATAGATATAGAACATATAGTTACCATGACTAGATATAAAACATATAGTTACCATGTCTAGATATAGAACATATAGTTACCATGTGTTACCATGTACAGATAAGAACATATAGTTACCATGTCTAGATATAGAACATATATTTACCATGTCTATATAAATTACAAATAGGTATAGATATTGTATAAAGATTACCATACCCGGATAGTGCACGGTACAATGTATTTGAATAATGTTAAGCATGACAAGAAAACGTATTTAGTCAACTCCCCCCCCCCCCCCTCAGCTCCCCTTGTATTTCAGGGGGCATTAGTTCAAACCAGGTTTAGAAATGTGCACAAATTGCGGATTTGAATGTATGTTTCCTGTAATTGCTACCTATTACCTGAGAAAATTCAGCACAGGCCCAAAATATTGTGGATCTCGATCTATTAAAAAAGCACCGTTTTCATCCTACATATAAAAAACAATGAGAATTAATATTGTATAAAATTACTTCCCGAATTGCTTTAAAGTGTTCATAATGTCCATAATAGTGAGTCAGTATTATGTTTTGATATTTGTTCGTTGATAGACTTGACCAATAAAACTATTGGTATTGAATACATTTTTTTTCAAAATCTGAATTGAGAAAGGGAGTGGGCGTGGGGGGACATGTAAGTGTATTTTAAAAATTTTGTAATAAAGATAAGTAAGAAAATAAAAATAAAGTACAAGTACTAATATATGTGACATCAATTTCTTAAATTCTACCTTATCTGACCCCAGTTCATTTCCATCCTGACATAATCTGCATAAGAAAGAGTTCTGATCCTAGAGGAAAATATATTAAAAAATCATTCATTAAAAAAAATTAAATTTTTTGTAGAAATTACAAAAAAATCGCAACATAAAACTTTTTGAAGCTCATGGTTTTACGAATTTCTATGAAATATTTCTATAAAAAGTTAAAAACAATTCTTGAAAAATCTAACAATATGATTCAGATTTCGTACATTATACCTTACTTAGTGTACTTTTAGTTGTCATGAAAACAGTTCCACCAACATTAAGCTTCACCCACTCCTACCAATTAGAACACTAGCTATTTATTTCATTCATCAAAGTCCAAAGAAAAAAAATATCATGATGTTCATGAAAGAAATTTTAAGTGGTGTCCAAAAACTGTTTTCAATGTGTTGATAGTCCCTTCCGTGGATTTGGTGTAAGAAAAAAAATGTTTCCAATAAAAAACTAATGGTCAAGACAGCTGGCATTACAGNTAGTGTTTCCAACGCAAGTGGATTTTACTTGCGCGCAATTGCGAGCCCTTGTGATAATATACCTTAGCAGGACTATCAGAGGTTGGACAGCCTCATTCTCATCATCAATCACTCTATATACTCGAGCTGGGCCTACTGAGAGGTCCACGTACTGGAGGTATAGAGTAACTCTTCCGATCTACAGCTAGTTCAACCACTCCAGATACTCGAGCTGGGCCTAATGAGCTAGGTCCACTTGAAATATAGAGCAAGTACAGATCTAGGACAATGAGGTTCTACTCCAGTCCAACTAGTTCAACTACTCTCGTACCAACCCGTCTGAACTACCCACTGGAATATCCTGGATACAGAGGAGAACCAGGATATTCAATATATCAGATGCTGCCTACAGCTGAGATTGGAGAAGCTGATCTTTACAGACAGCTCTCCACATATCTGGAGCAGCTAGAAAATCTAGTCAGACTTAGTACTCCAGGTGCAGAAGCTAGACCTGTTGTGGAACCAATAGTGGAACCAGAGGATTCTGTGAACGGAGACGCCACTCTTTTGGGAACAGCTCTCCACAGATCTATTCTTGATCATAACAATGATGATAACAATGATGATAACAATGATGACAACAATGATGATAACAACAAGGATCTATGAGGACGGGATTTCTAGATATGAATGAGATAATCCAGGATACCAGATGCTATACCATCCTGGGATTGGAGACGTTGCTCTTTGTAGACAGCTCTTTACATATCTAGAGCAGCTAGATGATCCAGTCAGGAATAGGAGATCCACTCAATCTCATCAAGAGATACCTTAAGTTCTGGGACTGCCACAATTGCTCTTATATTTGTATTATTCTTGTTTATGTATTATTCTTATATTTGTATTTTTCTTATACTTGCTGTTCTCAATTGTATTTGTATTATACTTATATTTGTATTTTTCTTATATTTGTATTATTCTTGTATATGTATTATTCTTATATTTGTATTTTTCTTATATTTGCTGTTCTCAACTGTATTTGTATTATACTTATATTTGTATTTTTCTTTTATTTGTATTTTTCTTGAAATTGTATTATTCTTATATTTGTATTCTTATATTTGTATTCTTATAATTGCATTTTTCTAATATTTGCTGTTCTCTTGTATTTATATTATTCTTATATTTGTATTTTTCTTTTATTTGTATTTTTCTAATATTTGTATTATTCTTATATTTGTATTTTTCTTATATTTTTATTTTTCTTATATTTGTACTTTTCTTGTATTTGTATTATTCTTATATTTGTATTTTTTTCTTATATTTGTATTTTTCTTGTATTTGTATTATTCTTATATTTGTATTTTTCTTTTTTTTGTATTATTCTTATATTTGTATTTTTCTTATATTTGCATTTTTCTTTATTTGTATTTTTCTTATATTTGTATTTTTCTTTATTTCTATTTGTACATGACTAACAGTAATAAAAATTATGAATGTTATACAAAGAATGACAAGAAGAACTACAAATGCAGAATCTTTATTTTTTCAAAAAGAAAACTTTATAAACTACAATTGTTGACAAACTAATAAACTAGGTTTATTTGATTGGTTTGGTTCTCAAAAACCAACAGAAGATTTTCAGTTTTCTCTGAGATATGGTCCACAGGTTGGGGCCTCCTGAAACAGAAGATTTTCAGTTTTCTCTGAGATATGGTCCACAGGTTGGGGCCTCCTGAAACAGAAGATTNTTATCTACTAGTTTCATTATCTACTAGTTTCCTTATCTATTAGTTTCCTTATCTACTAGTTTCATTATCTACTAGTTTCCTTATTTACTAGTTTCCTTATATACTAGTTTCATTATCTACTAGTTTCCTTATCTACTGGTTTACTTATCTACTAGTTGCCTTATCTACCAGTTTCCTTATCTACTAGTTTCATTATTTACTAGTTTCCTTATCTACTAGTTTCATTATCTACTAGTTTCCTTATCTACTAGTTTCATTATCTACTAGTCTCCTTATCTACTAGTTTCCTTATCGACAAGTTTCCTTAAATGTGCGGAAAGTTCAAGAAACTCTTGGTGTTGCAAGGATAAAAAGTCACTTATTTGCCTCGGAACAAATTCCAAAGATCCTAAAAATGCGCAAAAACACTTCTATCGAAATTGAATAAAAATTGTTCTTACTTGTATGTGGCACACTTCCCCGACCCGTTGTAGTTAAAGCAGCTCTTCCCCTCCTCGCAGTCGGTATTGGAGTTACAGGGAGCACCACGTTCCAGCAGCCCTATAGTCGGAGATATAGTAGTTGTATTAACAAAAAGGTTCAAAAATTCAACAACCTGAAGATCTGAAGTTTCAACCCACTATGTCATTTTTCGAAATCTCATTAAATTGGTTAAATCATCAAATTACACATTTAGAAATATTTTTCACTCACCCATCAAAATTATTAAAAAATATATCCTGAAGTCTGTTTTTAACCATATTATTAAATCTTTGTAATCAGAAAAAAATTGGTTTCTTTATTCGATAGGAAGGTAAATTTACAAAAAAAAATATAAATCATGGAGAGAAGGAAATTTGATTGCTTACAATACAAATCTGTCATTAATTTACTGAGGTGATTTCACTCATGATGGGTTAATTTTTTTTAATTTCATTGGAACTGATATTTTACATTTTTAAAATTGGAGAATAATTGAAATAGATAAATGTTTTGTGTTCTATTGAAAAACAAGTTTGATTAAACCAACTCAGAATAGATAAATGGTAAACTTTTGTGAAAGCAAAAGATGCCTTATGTTGAGTGACAATAGACCCTTATTTGCTCTATATATCGATAGTTTTCTTGCTTGTTCATAACAGATAAATCCACGGCAAATTATTCAATCTATTTTAAGTTGGAAAAGCAAAAATGGCTTCTTCTAGTGGAAGGCCACAGCAATTTCTAGTCCGAGCCACATTCCCCTCATTTTCTCGTCCGAGCCACCTCGAAATCCTCGTCCTTCGAATATTATCTTTTTGAAGTGTTCAATTCTCTAAGATAAAACAATTTTTTAAGAATCCAGTCACGTTAGAGCATTAACGAAATATTAAATTTTTGTAAATAGAAAGAAATACTTTCAATAGAATTTAAGTTTTTGAAAATATTCACCTTTTTTACTCGTTTTTTTAGATAATCTAGGTATAGAATGCCGCAAATAATTCCAAGTTTATAGAACTTGGATTTTTTTTCGTTAATTTTAGCGGAAACCATAGCATTTTTTCGGGTGATTCCATGGGAAAAATTATAGGCAGAGGTATGCCAAATATTTTGCTATTTATTTTGTATCACGAAGGTTAGCCATTATGGAGGCAGAAGAGATTCAAGTTTCACCTAAATAAAGTTTGACATCATTCTCATGGTTTTGAAGATTTCAACATGATTTAATCATTGCAATATTTTAGTCTATCCATATGTTATGCCCTAACGTGGCCTGATTTTATAAGATAGCTTTATCTTCAAGATTTAGAAACTTAAAAACACATAATAAGCGAAGGACGAGAATTTCGAGGTGGCTCGGACGAGAAAATGAGGAGAATGTGGCTCGGACGAGAAATTGTTGTGGCTGGCCTTCCTCTCCTCGTCACCAGTCCCTGTAGTTTTTTTATTACCTGATTCTGGTGCAGCGGACACTATTAGAGTCAAAGCTAGAACCAAACCAAACCAAACAAAACTAGTTTTGATAAATTCCATGATTGTATATTTTCAGAGAAAACAACAATGATATTTGTGTATTGGATAAACTTATATATATACTCTCTTGAGATGCGGGAAAAAGGAGGTTTCTAAAAAATATATCAATAAAAACAATAGATTGATGAAAAATTTTATAAAGTTTGGCTTAAAATATTTTTTTTCTAAATTTAAATTCTCAATTTTAATCCCTACCCCTCAACCCCCTCAGTGAGGCTCACCCTGATTCTGCTGGTTGCATGGGGGCTGCAGGGTATAGAGGTGATGCACGGAAAAAAGAGCAAAAATAAATTCACTGGTCATACACTTATACTAAAGTAATGACAAGGGAGGGGAGGAAGGCAAGGTAAACAGTTCCTGCATCCGAGCCGCATTCTTACTTTTCCATTCGAACCACTTCTTGATAATGATCCTCGTAATTTTTTTCCATTTTCTGCTGACTCCATATGGTTGTAAACATTTTTTAAATCTTGCCTCATTTTAGAGCAAGCATGAAATATTGAATTTTGTTATATCTATTAAGATTACAGTTTAATTTAAATAAAAAAGTTGTTTAAGTTCATTGTTCTCAAGAAATCCTCTTTTTCGTCCTCAATTTCAGCGTAGAATTCCACAATTTCAGCGTAAAATTTTTACAATTTCAGCTTAGAATTTCACAATTTTAGTGTAGAATTTCACAATTTCAGCGTAGAATTTCACAATTTCAGCGTAGAATTTCACAATTTCTTCACAATTTCAGCGTAGAATTTCACAATTTCAGCGTAGAATTTCACAATTTTAGCGTAGTATTTCACAATTTCAGCGTAGAATTTCACAATTTTAGCTTAGAATTTCACAATTTCAGCGTAGAATGCTGAAAATTATTCTTCGTTAATTTTTATTGAAGCATGTTAGAATGAAACCGCAGTATTTTTCCGAGTATTTAAAATATAAAATTTAGAATAATAAGAGTAAATATCAAACACGTATCTAGAAATTTAGAAAAAGAAAGCACAAATTAAAATTAAATTTTTGACCCTAAAAGATCAGAAAATGGTAAGATGTATGAATCAAGAATAAAACAGACTTTTAACTTATACACACTATGCTTTATTTTAAGCAGATATTTTGTCTATTCAAAAACATGTCTATTGAGAAGATATTTTTATTTGTATAATAATTTTAAACAACCTAAAACTCTGTTCAAAGTAGATATTATGTTTTGATTAGAGTTAAACCATAAATAAATGAATGTATATACAGAAATTGTTTACTTGCATGAATAGCCGAAATTCTTTTTTAGGACTAGAAAAAATAGCCTCCAAAAGGATGCAAATTCATGTAAAAACTTAAGATGAAGCATGAGAATATTCAGTTTTCCAAATTCGAGTTTTATAAAACTACACCTGCAAGCTGGAGTATGAGTTCTAAGAAATTCTATCTTTACTTTCAATTTATCTCTATAGTGTTACTTTAGGCTTAAGATAGTTGATAAAGGCCATTAACTTATTAAAAGAAGGGAAAAGATAAGTTTCTCTATTCTCAAAATGTTAGAAATAGTTTCAAACCTAAAACGTTCACATACAAATAATAATTGACAAATAATTTACTGCAGATAAGTTTTTTAGTTTAAAGAAAAAAGGCCTGTAACACACTGTAACACATACTGTTGGTAAAAATTCTTCCCTCTTTTCCACTTTGATTTTACTTTCCGTTTCCTTCTTTCCATTTTTTCCTTCTATATTTTATGTTTCAGATATTGTGCCCCACCAGTGCCCCNCTGGTTCAGCCCCCTTGATACGAGCATGATAAATACATTTACTGAAAAAGTTAAAGAACATCAGAACAATAGTTGATACATCTTTGCGAAATCACTAAACCTCGGGAGAAGTGGGAAATCACGGAACCTCTAATCTATGTATTTTTATATATATAAAGTAGTAATCTCTGCTGGTTTGTTTGTTTGTTTTCCCGAAGTCACAACTATACAGGGCGAGGGGGGGGGGAGGAGGCCTTTGCTCTAGATAAAATTCTGAATCAGAAAAAATTACGCTATGAGAACATTTTGAATTATTTTTTAGATTTCTAATTGTGTTAAAATTCATTAAATTAATTAAAAACTGTCAAATGTTTGCAGCTAACATTCTCTTTGTATGAAGAAAAAAAAATTTAAATAAAATTGATTCCATAAAATCCCGCTAGAAATACGATCACTAGCTCTGTAAACAAGTGTACAGATAGTTCAATGGATATTCTGTAGTACAACTATCAAATTAATCCGACATGTTCACCACAAATATTGTGTGATGTGTCATATTAAAAAAATAGTTTTCATGCAAAAATATGATTTTTTAATGAAAGGCATTTCTTGTCAGTGTGAGTACAATGTGCAAATTTGATTCATGGTCGGATGAATAATGAACATGTATATATGTAAATTGTAAATTAATTATTATTGTGATTTACATTAACCAGAATAGATTTCTTTTTTATTTCATATCGGATAACACATCTGAATCACTGAATTTCCTGTCGGTAAGGTTAGTTTTTATATTGTTTGAGTATAATACTCATTTTTCTAGAAATGTTTGGGGGGGGGGGCGAAAACAATTTCCCTCTTGCCCCCCCCCCTTAACAAAATGTCTAATTGCGCGCCTGAGAAGAGCATCTTATAATTCAAAACACCAATCTGACAAAAATGAAAAATCAGTTTAGCCGTGATAAAAAATATAAAGGATTAAAGTGAATGTACTCTTCAGGAAAACAAGGAAAAGGGGAAATAAATAAACAACATTACGATGTATTAAATTGGATAAAAACAATGCAATGATATGAGAATTCTTGAGACTGAAATTTCCTAAGAAGAAGCACACATGCAGTGAAAATATGATTTTTAGGAATTTATTGATACTTTAAATTTTTACAATTTTTACGCAAAAGTGTGGAAAATCTTTCTTCGTTGATTATATAAAAATTTCGTAAAACCATTCAAATGTAAAACTATCAGATCATGACAAATTGATTTTGGTTTAGGTCGGCACTTTAACATTTACGGTAAATATACCTACTCAAACCACATATACTTACTCAACATATATATTTACCACATATACCTACTCAACATTTATATATTTACCATATATACCTACTCAACATATATATTTACCACATATACCTACACAACATATATATTTACCATGTATACCTACTCAACATTTATATATTTACCATATATACCTACTCAACATTTTTACATTTACCACATATACCTACTCAACATATATATTTACCACATATACCTACTCAACATTTATACATTTACCACATATACCTACTCAACATATATATTTACCATGTATACCTACTAAACATTTATATATTTACCATATATACCTACTCAACATTTTTACATTTACCACATATACCTTCTCAACATTTATACATTTACCACATATACCTACTCAACATATATATTTACCACATATACCTACCAACATATATATTTACCATATATACCTACTCAACATATATATTTACCACATATACCTACTATTTGTCTATTTGTCTATTTGTCTATTTGTCTGTTTCTCTATTTGTCTATTTGTCTATTTGTCTCTTTGTTTGTCTGTCTATCTGTCTATCTGTTTATCTGTCTATCTATTTATCTGTCTATCTATCTATATCTATTTATCTATCTGTCGGTCTATCTATGACTCGTGTTTACAGAACAAAGAACTGACAGAGTCTGATTTATTATATCAATCTAGGATACTCAGATAAAGACACAACTGCTTATTTATCTAATAATAAATAATAAGTTTTAACAATAAATGCATTTTCTAGTTTATTTGCAATTATTTGGTCGGTATTCTGAAACCATCAATATTCTAGCTCTGTATTCAGAGCTCAGATTTTAAAAATAAATTACGGTCTTTCATAGACTTTAACCTTTCTTACACCCGGGTCTTCCCTTGGGTCAACAAATAGACCGAATGATTCTAATTGGTTCTGATTTGACCAATAAAAGGAAAGAGAAAGCCTAATTAGCTGATTGGCTCGGAGTAAATTGTAAAAACTTAAACTTTAAACATGTATATTATTTCCGTCGTGTGTTTATTTTATAAATCAAGCCCATTTCAACACTACAGATAATTCCCGAGATTTTTAATGTAAAAATATAATAGTATTTACAAAATTTACGATCTTTTACTACACCCAAGTCCAGCAAAGACTCGAGTCTTGGTTTGAGCTTCACTTGGTCGTAAAAAGACCGAGGTTTACTCAAGTTCAAGCTTTCCAAATCTCAGCCGCAGCGTGCAGAGGAAGCATATTGCTTGCTACTGGGAATTAGAAACTCCATAAACTGAATGAATTGAATCAATTGAATTAAATTTCTTAATTAACTTTACACCTTTGTCGGTAGGTATTGTTATATGGACTCTTTAACAATTACCTATCTAACTATGTTTTACCTGTTTACAAATGTACGTTTATACTATTTATTTGGACCGGTACTGAATGGATGAACCCTTGAAACTAATTCTAATTTTCTAATCTCTTTATCTTTGCATCCTATTCCTAACGTCCTATGCCGTAAACATTCCAAATAAAGAATTTTTCTAGATCAAATTGTTAAAGTTTAACACCATAATATGGTTGCAGAGATATAAGTGTTAAGCTACTGATTATAACCTAATCTAAAATGTTGATGAAAAAAACGTTTTTTTTTAAGATACTCCGCTCGGGTAGGATATGTTCACTTTTAGCACAACATTTGCAGAATTGGGTAGGGTGTGTTTGGGGCTATTATATCGTTCTTTTAGAATATTTCAGTTAGTTCCCTAGAACAGATATATTTCAATTTCAAGGGTTTCGTATGTTTTTTTTCTTACCAACCTATAGACCCTAATTGTCGCTGGTAATTGCACAAATTTTCGCATGGTTTTGCAGCGTCAGTCTAACAATGCCATTTTAGTTTTTGCGCAGTGTATCTTGTATGATCTTTAAATTTAGAGATACAGATAGTTTAAACGGGGTTTACTGAAAAATATAGAAACTTTTATTTAAAATCGACCGGGTACCCTGTTCCTTGATAACAAATTAACTCAAATCTTAATGTTAACTTGAATCAAGAATTTAATATTTCTGCAATTACATTTTGAAACTAGATTTACATCTATATGTGTATATTAGTAAAAAATTTGATTCTGATTTGCATGGACCATGTTCTAGAGGAGCACCCTGTTTGATAAATCTACCAATGTATGGTTTGTAAAAAGTTAAAGAGTGAAAGAAAGAAATGTGAGTATAGGGTCGCAGAAGTCAAGGCACACACAAAACTTTTTAATCTACAATTTGCAATAATTATATTTCGCGGAGGTCTGATTTAATGATTCTACCTGGAAATATACAGGGGCGTTATCATGAGCCCCAACTGGAATGTCAAAAAAGTTCTGCCCCACCCCTAGGACAATACGCCCCTGAAAGTAAACCTCATGCACTGAAGAAGGGCATATTTTTTTAATTCTCCTTAAATGTTTTTTAGGTTGTTGGCAGATAGATAGATAGATAGATATCTATTACAGGTGGTGAATGTAATATATAGATATATATAAATAATCTGTTTGTAAAAAAAGAGAGACCCTGCTGTTAGACGAATTAATTTAGGATTTTCAGCAATAAAATAGTTTACAGGATTTATTGAAAAAATGTTAATTATCTTCAGGAGTTGAAAAATTGTTCAAATTTTATTATTAGCTTCTTACTCTATTAAAAAACACTATCTGGAATGTCAAAAAATGAGGTTTTTACAGCATGCAGAACAGTACTCAAATATTAGGTCTTTTAGATTTATCAAATTGTTCAAAAAATCTGACCATTTTATGTTTTTCCTTGACCAAATATTGATTAATTCACATTGAGAACTAAATCTAATGTGTACATCCAAAAAAAGAAATACAATAGCAAAATCTGGCTTGGTTTCTAGGTTATTTAGCTTTATATATATATATATTCAAAAAGCCCATTAACGTTTCTCCCATGGTAAGAATTAAAGATAAAGTTTTCAAAACATCTATAAATTATCATACAATCATGATAAACAGATTTGGTAATTCGTTAAGTAAATGCTCCTGCTGGGTTTTTACTATTTTCTACAAAATCGACCCATAATTGTTAATATTATGGCCTTTTCAGGCTAAACATAGGAAAAATAATTTTTATTTTTGCCTCTTATTCAAAAACCCATTAAGATATATGCTGATCAAAATGGTGAATTTGTTTTATCATGGCTTTAGGATAATTTACAAACGTTATAAAATTTCTAGCACTATAAAGCTGACCGTGAGAGAAGCTGAAATGTGCTTTTTGAACATATTTCTATTTTCATATCTAGGGATACAAAAACTAAAAAAGGTTTGGTTTGGTTTGGTAAATTAAGGATATCTCTAATAATATTTTGTAAATTAGACAATTTAGAAATAGACCAAAGAACTAGTAAATTTTTATTTGTTTTACAAAATATAATTTGTTATAATTCTTGTTTTGAGAAGGTTGGTAGTTCGGCCAATTCACCCATCCTAGCCTTTCTATACCTAGGGTGGTTTAATAAAGATAATTTATCGTTAATTAGATATTTATGGAAAACTAATCAGGCCAAAATATTTCACATTTTCACATCGTATTTCAAGTGACAGAATAGAATGTGAAGACGAATTTTAGACTAAAGATCTGTGATGAAATAGTTTCATAAAAATGGTAAACGTGAATTATGTTTCTGATTTCTTGCAGGACTAACTAATTGTTTAAAACAATATTTGATTTAACAGTTTATATTGATTTTCAGGCCGTCTTTTTATTTAATTTTATAATGAGGACCATTGTATAAAAATAAAAATTCTTCTAAAGTTTGCAAATATTATATTATCACGTTTAGAAAAAACAGTAAACAGTCCCTTAATCTATATATAAATTTGGCTTGTCTGTTTGTTTGTTTGTTTGTCTGTCTGTCTGTTTGTATCCAATAAACGTCAAAACGGCTGAACCGATTTGGCCCAAATTTTTTGTGGGACATCTAGGGACTCCAGGGAAGGTTTATGAATCATCAAAATTTCAAATATTTGTCTCCATCAAAATTCGATCGTCATTAAATTTTTTAAAATTTTGAAAATCCGCGAAATTTTTTGTGAAAATCCACGAATTATTTTTGTTTTGTTTTACGATGTACACAAAGAGAACATGTTCACAATTAATTTAGGAGATGGTCGCGAAGCGCCCTCTAAGACTAGAAAGAAGGGCGCGAAGCGCCTTGAATTTCTAGTATTGAATATTTACCTAGGATCTATTTCACCAAGTTTAGATAACTCCCGATCTATCGCACCATACACTGCGTCCCTTTTATCCTTGGAAAACACATATTTTTATCAGATTTTTATTAAAAACTAACATTGATATTTTACAGATTATTTAAATAAACGAAAGAAATCGGTATATTTTCCATTCCTTCCCTTGTTACGGATAAATTATATTGTGTGGAATGAACAGATGAATTAAATTGTTTTTAATGAATGGATGAACTAGATTGAGTTTAATGAATTGATTAATTATATTGTGTAGAATTAATAGATAAATTATATTGTGTGAATGAATAGATGCATTATATTCATGTTTTTAATGAATGGATGAACTAGATTGAGTTGAATGAATTGATTAATTATACTGTGTAGAATGAATGGATGAATTATATTATGTTGAATGAATTGATGAATTATATTGTGTTGAATGAATAGATGAATTATATTGTGTTGAATGAATAGATGAATTATATTGTGTTGAATGAATGGATGAATTATTTTGTGTTGAATGATAAATAGTTTTCTTGCCTTAGATATAACTGAAGTCATCAAATCTGACAGAACCAAATCTCGTTCCTTAGGAAACTGAAGAAAATAATTTATGAAATCAATCCATTTGATAAATAAATATTAAAATGAATAATTCAATTAATCAACGAATCAATCCATTCAATAAAAATAAGGTTTATGAATAAATCAATCATTCAATCAGCTAAGCGTTTAGCCATTCTCGTTATAATGTTTAAAATCCATTATCGAATGACATATTCATTTCACAAATCAATTATATAACCAACAATTGATATTTAATAATGTAAAAAAGACCAAACAATTAAAACAGATCTACTGGAGGACTCACATTATTTCAAAACATACCAGGTTATTGCTTAACCCCCCCCCCCCTACTCTAAAAGTTTCATGAAACGAGCCGGTACAATATGGACTGTGTTTGCATTCACTCGTACAGTCCAGTCTGGTCTACCCAGTGTAGTGTCGACCCAGCACGTCTCATGCAACAAATGCAGCCTTTAAATATGAGAGTGCAACACTATTATGTAGTGCGTTGTACACTGCAATGCCCTCTTGTTTGAATATTTACCTTTATAAACGCTTGGTTATAAAATTCAATTGTTTTTGCCACAGCTTCGTCGACTGGGGTAGGTTCAAATCCAAGTTCTTTTCTAGCCTAAAATGAACAGTAGACAGTGTTATTCACAAAGAATTTATTGACTACCTGAAACTTGTTTAATATCACGATCTGAAGTTTGAATTTTCCTACCGATCTGGAAAATACCGTTTAGTGTCAAGCGGAACAAAAAATGCAAAAAAGACAAATGTTAAAATAACAAATTTTTAAAACTTTCTTTAGGTACCTTAGAATAGATAGATATATCCATAGAACCAGTACAGATAAATATCCATACCTTAGATATATCCATAGACCCTGCCAGTACAGATGGATATTCTTACCTTAGATATATCCATAGAACCTGCCAGTACAGATGGACATCCTTACCTTAGATATATCCAAGGATTTAATGCAAGGAAAGTTATTTCAGAGGTGTCCGCATCTTTTGTACTGCAGTGTACTGTCACTTGGCGGTAATATTGTAAATACAAGACGGATGTCGAAGCCTGACATGGGATCCATCTTTCACATAAACAATCAATGAAATATTCATAGGAAACTATTATGTGAATTATCAAAATTCAATGCTTTTAACCTCCTCGGATACTAAACGAACACTGATGCATCTATTCCGCCCAGAATCAACTGGTTTCAATATGTACGCAGAGTATACGCAACTGCAATTAACTTTCCTTGCATTACAACCTTGGATATATCCATAGAACCTGCCAGTACAGATGGATATTCCTACCTTAGATATATCCATAGAACCTGCCAGTACAGATGGATATCCTTACCTTAGATATATCCATAGACCCTGCCAGTACAGATGGATATTCTTGATATATCCATAGAACCTGCCAGTACAGATGGATATTCCTACCTTAGATATATCCATAGAACCTGCCAGTACAGATGGATATCCTTGGTATGCTTTCTCATCTTTAGTAACCTCACTTAATACCTTAATAATAAGGGATTAGTTAATGTTATTTGCTGTCACTCTGGAACTGCAATTAAAAAGTGTCAATAGTATTTGGAACATCTGGTATATTTTCTTGCTCGCCAGTGCCGTAAAAATCAGCCCGTCACTTTCTAGAAACGTCAAAGCTATAAATTATCGTTCCTTAATTGATATGTTGGGGGCTTAGCCCCCCCCCCCTGGGTCAGTTAAATCTGTAGTTTTCAGGGGGGGCACCGAGCCCCCCCCCTTAGAAAGAAAGAAAAAATCTAAGCCCTCCCCTGGACAGATCCCTGAACACGCCCCTGGTTTCAGTGTTTGTTTTGTTACCTCAGTTACCCCTAGTCCGTCCCTAATCCTCAGAAGAATATTAGAGAGAGAGAATTCATCATCCAGCGCAATATTATAAACCTTGAACAAAAAGAAAAAATGTTATTATTCGAATCATTGACAATAAACTTAGAAAGAAATGTGACATAAAATAATCGTTTAAATTACAGTAAAACTATTATTTTTCCCCCCAAAAATGTTTTCTTTTTAACAAATAAATCTTGAAAATCAACGGTAAAACCTTTTTTATAAATAAAAAGTTAACTTATGATTGTGAACCTGGTTCCATAAGTCAGGACCAAGTTTCATAAGCTGACTAATAACTCTACCTGGTTCCATGAGTCAGGACCAAGTTTCATGAGCTGAACAATAACTCTACCTGGTTCCATGAATCAGGACCAAGTTTCATGAGCTGAACAATAACTCTACCTGGTTCCATGAGTCAGGACCAAGGTTCATGAGCTGACCAATAACTCTACCTGGTTCCATGAATCAGGACCAAGTTTCATGAGCTGACCAATAACTCTACCAACATCTTCTACATATGTAAGGGACTCAACCTTAAATATTATTATTAAGAGATTGGACTCCTTTGTTTTGTTGAACTTTTAATTTGCTATTATCTTTTTTCTTCATATTTTCGGCTTTTCTTGACCTCTAAAAAGTCCCTATTTAAAATAACATTCTAGATCTACTTTTTTTCAAGTGTTCTAGAACAACCTTTCCTTTAATTTTCTAGCACTGTCTTTCCTTACATTTTTATAAATACTTAAATTTCCTTTAATTTAACTATCTTTTCTATTGCATTTTCTAGAAATATTTTAATTTCCTTTTACAATTTCTAGAAATTTCCTTACATTTTCTGGACTCCTTTCAAATTCTAGAATTACTTTTTTTAAAATTTTCTAGAACTATACTTTTCTTTAGTTTTCTAGAATTACCATTTCTTAACTTTCTAGAATTACCTTATTTTTAATTTTCTCTGGGATAGAAATAGGTTTCTTGATTTCAGGAAAGAATTTAATCCACAGTTGATACATCCACCATCTATATATATATATTTATATAGATAAATTTTAAATCATAGAATATGTTTACTAGGCTAAATTATAAAATAGAAAACTGTTCAACACCCCCCCCCCCATCCCCACCACCCTTCTCTATTTTTGTGCACTATTATGGGTTTGTTATGTATACGTATTACGTATTCAATTGCGTATCGAGTATTTAACCAAAAATTAAAAACAAAATTATTTTGAAAATATGTGCAGGAAAGTTGAATTTTTTTACATTAAAATTTAATTTATGTCAAGCAGTACTGAGTATTATTATGTATTTACCTATAAGTAGTATCTCTAGGACCAATGACGTCAGCTAGTCTCAGGGTAACCCAGTTTAAACCATCCTTCTTTCCATAGTGTACTGCACAGTACACACATTTTTTAACAATTTTTTTTATAATTTATTTATTTATAATTTTTGTAAAATAAAATGGTACGAGGCATAGTTAATAATTTCAAATATTCATCAATAATTCTTTTTCTCCTTCCTCCATCTGCGTGTCCGCAGTTTCTCTTTTTCTTGCCTCCCTTTGCTCGTTCATTAATGGCGCTGCTTTTGAAAGAATGCTTATGAGTAACCGTCTTTGCGCCATCATAAGACAGTGCAGGATCACCCATGTACCCCTCTCCGTTTTTTGTTTTGCTTTTTTGTGATTGCAGCCTCAGCACTGAACATTATGTCTACTTGCATTGACTCTAGGTCATCACTTCTAGCACTTACAGTTAGTTTCTATCTCCAGTGAGGGAGCAATAGCTTCCCTGCTATGAACCACACATTTTTACCTTCCTGTAAAAGGAGGGTTGCTATTCAACGAAGGATAATCAAGTGACCCGCGCAATGGTAATTTTTTTGTAGGATCCAACAGGGAAATGTCCTCGAGTCTCATTTGCTGCGTGTGAGAAGTCTAGATGGTAGGTAGAGGAGAGTTGGAGATGAGGATAAGGGTTTGTAGGGTTGGTGTATTAGGAACATGGGTACAAGCGTACAAGGGGAAAAGGGGACAAGGGGACATGGGGACAAGGGTACAAGGGGACAAGGTTAATTAAAATAACATTACCTAAAGCCTCCTCCCCTGCTAGTTTATAGTGCCCGTAAGTGTCTTTTTTCTTCAATAAGTTTATCTGAAAAAACATCAAAATTTCATTTTTACAATTTCGGTTTCAAGATTTTTAAAAAGAAAAATGAGTGAATTCTGAGATTCCTTTGTATCAATCGAGTTTGCTCTAAGAGGTTATAAACTGAATAAAAACTTCTCTATGAAATTAGTTTAATATGATTATTTTGTTTGAATCAACTAAATTTGTAATTTTTTACTTCTGACATAATTTGCTTGTGAATATCAGTAACCCCTATTTGAAATTTGTAATTAACAATTTTTTTTTGAGTCCTGAGGCCGAATTTAATGAATATGAATATGATTGGTTCCACTTAAAATTGCATGAAATGTTTCAAGATTTAAGCCGGCGCTTAATTTAAACCGGGTTTTGGCGGATTTAAGCCACGGTTCAAATTCTTTAAACTCGGCCTCTGATCTTGGAACCTTTGAATAAGGCTAGTGCAACTATTTCTCTTGTACCACCAACATCAAATTGATCCGAGTCTCTGGTTCAAGCTGATCTGATGAAGAGAAGTGGTTGAACTTCCGGCCTCAGACTTAATTTTCGAACATTATAAAACTACCTCATTTTCATCCAGTGGTCTGATTGCGTCAGTTTCTATACTTGGCCTTCTTGTTGGTTTATCTTTACACACCTGTAGATAGTGTAATATTTAGTTTTATATCTTCCATTTTCCAATTTCTAAAGAGCTGATGAAACAATTCTACTGTTTATCCAACCAATCAAGCTTGATTTCCCCTTTCCTAAGATAACTAAAAAAAACTACAAAGACTCATTTTCGTAAATCATTAGTTCGGCAGCTTTAACTTTTTTATTTTATTGACAAGCAGGGAGAGTCTATAGGTTGCCAGCTATAGGTACCCATGGAGATATCCAATCGGGGCTTAAATAAGCAATGAGTGTTTCCTATCTGTAAGGCACCCGTGCCTCATTCATGCACTCTACTATTCTCAGGCATAAGAAGCCCTTAGGCAGTTGGAATCTTGTCAGCCCTTTTCTCAGAATAAATGAAGCGTGGACGGATGAATGTGCTGCCAGATTACAACCCCTGGCAGATCAATACATAACCCCTACTACACGAAACTTTCGCAATAGAAAAATTCCGAGATTCGATCGTAACAACCCAATCATGTTTTATATTTTAAATTGTACATATAACTTCTATCTGTATATTTGTTGGCTAGTCTGTGTCGAATAAAACGTGAAAACGGCTAAACCCATCGTTTTATGACTTGCCAAAGAATTATATGCTCTGATTAATATTTATCATGACTACAAGGTTACCTCGTATATTGAATCTGAACTGATGTAGATGTACAAACCAACTTTTCCTTTCAATTCCTGAACACATTTCGCCATACATAAGAATAAAAATAAAAATAAAAAATCAATTTTATTTAAAATAAAATGATTATTACCTCCATATTGTCGTGAATCCATTTCGGATGGTACCTGAAATTAGTTTTTATGAAAACTAAGAATTTTTAAAAAGAAAAAATACAGAAAATGGGAAATTTGGATCAGGAAATATCAAATGTGCAGCAAAACAGATAAATATAGCAATCTCTTTTCGGAGCGATAAATGGAGTTTGCTCAATAATACTTTAATGCTAAAAAAGCTGATTAAACTAAATCCAATTGACTTGTTCTATCTGTTTAATCTGTTGTATCTGTCCGAAACTATTAAATAAAATTTATTGTTTATACTTACGCGCTAAAGTCTATGACTAGATCGAATAGATCCGTATTTCTGATAAAACTTAGAAGTTCAGGACATTGTCTAATGGCGTTTATATCACAGTCAACAGCAGTCTAAATATTAGAAATAATAAAATAATAAAAAACTGCATATCTAAAATATTTTATAAAGATAAAAGGATGAAAAAAGTAAATTCTGATGATTTTCCTTTATTAATGAATCTCTTTTTATAGTAATTTGTTCTTAGATAATGAAAAAAAACCTTGTTTGAGGCGCACTCTGGTTCAAAGTTTCTGTCACAAGTAAGCTGGTGCACAAACGGTTTTACTCTGAAATAATTAGATATTAAGATTTATTCTGCAATTGGGTTTCCTGAGACCAACACTTTTGTGTAAAATATGTTAATATTCAACGCTTGATCTCGATATCCACCTTGACAACTTTTAAATCAAACTTCTTGAATAAACGAATAAATATTTAAATAGAATTCAACATTTAAAATGGAGGATGAAATACTTGATCCCTGCTTGATCTCGGGATTCCTGTTTATTTAATAAAACATGTTTTTTATAATGTACATTGTACAGTGTACAGTAAAAGAAGAAAATAGAAATAATTTTAAATCATTTATGTACCTTTCACGCTGAACTAAAGTCAATTTTACGTGAGATGGAAGGAGCTTTTGAGGAGAACGAAAAAGGTTTGCAATTCTAGCATGTAACCCGATAAATATATTCTAGTTTGTAACCGGATAAGTATATTCTAGTTTGTAACCGGATAAATATATTCTAGTAGGTAACCGGATAAATATATTCTAGGATATAACCGGATAAGTATATTCTAGTTGTAACCGGATAAATATATTCTAGTTTGGAACCGGATAAATATATTCTAGGATATAGCCGGATAAACATCTTCTAGTATGTAACCGGATAAACATATTCTAGGATATAACCGGATAAATATATTCTAGTTTGTAATCGGATAAATCAATTCTAGGATATAACCGGATAAGTATATTCTAGTTTGTAACTGGATAAATATATTCTAGTATGTAACCGGATAAATAAATTCTAGCATATAACCGGATAAATATATTCTAGCTTGTAACCGGATAAGTATATTCTAGTATGTAACCGGATAAATATATTCTAGTATGTAACCGGATAAATATATTCTAGCATATAATCAGATAAATATATTCTAGCTTGTAACTGGATAAGTATATTCTAGTTTGTAACCAGATAAATATATTCTAGTATGTAACTGGATAAATGTATTCTAGGATATAACCGAATAAATATATTCTAGTTTGTAACCGGATAAATATATTCTAGTATATAACCAGATAAATATATTCTAGTATGTAACCGGATAAATATATTTTAGTATGTAACCGGATAAATATATTCTAGTTTGTAACCGGATAAATATATTCTAGTTTGTAATCGGATAAATATATTCTAGTATGTAACCGGATAAATATATTCTAGTTTGTAATCGGATAAACATATTCAAGTATGTAACCGGATAAGTATATTCTAGTTTGTAACTGGATAAATATATTCTAGTATGTAACCGGATAAATAAATTCTAGGATATAACCGGATAAGTATATTCTAGTTGTAACCGGATAAATATATTCTAGTTTGTAATCGGATAAATATATTCTAGGATATAACCGGATAAATATATTCTAGTTTGTAATCGGATAAATATATTCTAGGATATAACCGGATAAGTATATTCTAGTTTGTAACTGGATAAATATATTCTAGTATGTAATCGGATAAATAAATTCTAGGATATAACCGGATAAGTATATTCTAGTTGTAACCGGATAAATATATTCTAGTTTGTAATCGGATAAATATATTCTAGTATATAACCGGATAAATATATTCTAGGATATAACCGGATAAGTATATTCTAGTTTGTAACTGGATAAATATATTCTAGTATGTAACCGGATAAATATATTCTAGTATGTAACCGGATAAATATATTCTAGTATATAACCGGATAAATATATTCTAGGATATAACCGGATAAGTATATTCTAGTTTGTAACTGGATAAATATATTCTAGTATGTAACCGGATAAATATATTCTAGTATGTAACCGGATAAACATATTCTAGTATGTAACCGGATAAATATATTCTAGTATGTAACCGGATAAATATATTCTGGTATGTAACCGGATAAATATATTCTAGTTTGTAACCGGATAAATATATTCTAGTTTGTAACCAGATAAATTTGTTATTTTTCTCATACTTAGACGTAAAATCAAACTATAAGAAGAGCTAGAAGGTCGCAAAGCCATACAAGTGATATCGCATAAATTTGACCCTCTCCTTCTGCGTAGTTTGCAGTGCTGTATCTGTTACCTCTGTTCGGAGTCCCAATGCCATTTTCCTCTGGTTACAATAGTTATATCATATTCATCAGTTTCTATCAGCTGAGTCAACGTAGAGGAACCTAAATGTATCAGCTGTTTAATAATCAGCTTGGTAAATGAAGATGAACCTAAACTCATCAGAGGTTCAATCAGTTAAGTCAACGTAGAGGAACTTAAATACATAAGCTGTTCAATAATCAGCTTGGTAAATGAACCTAAATATATCAGCTGTTCAATAATCAGCTTTGTAACTAAAGATGAACCTAAATACATCAGAGTTTCAATTAGCTGGTAGAGGAACCTAAATATATCAGCTGATCAATAATCAACTTTGTAAATGAAGATAAACCTTAATACATCAGAGTTTTTAATCTGGTGGGTTAATGTATGGGAACTAAAATATATCAGTTAAAACAGCTGGGTTAATGTAGAAGAACCAATAAACATATCAGCCATTTAATCAGCCGTATTAATAGAGGAACCTTTCTATAACAGCTGTGTAATCAGCTAAACATATCAGCTGTTTTTTGAGCTGGGTCAATGTAGAATAACTTTTTAACATATCAGCCATTAAATCAGCTGGATAAAATTTGTATCAAACTGAATAAATCCAGCATTTTACCGCCGTTAAATCAGCTGGAACTGATTACTCGCCTCCAAGTCTTATTTTTTAATCCCCATATTTGTACAACCTGATAGTATAAAATGTTGATAATTCAAACTTTGACTTTTAGATTTAGCTAAATTCAGAGATTGAATATCAAAGTTTTTACTACATTATGTTGCAAAATTAGAAAATGAGTAGGATGAGAATAATCATTTTCATTGCCAATCTGATTGTAACCGAAAATAATGCTTAAAGAATATATTTTACCTATATTTCCATTACCCCCAAAGGAAAGCAGTTTTTTCTAAACACATAAAGTTTTACATTTGTTATTTATGTTTAATCAATTTTTTTTTTAAAAGCGTTAAAAAACTGACCTTATCTGCTTTACAGGTATTAAATAGGAATATATGCACTAAACTCCAAAGTATCGTTCGGTACATTCTACTTGCAAAATGTAAATAAATCTTTTAAAATATAGATTTTTTGCATTTTTGAAAACTTTTACAAGAACCTTTATCTAAATTTCTCTTTTTTGCAAATTTTTTATTAAATCTAGATCTAAAAAAATTGAGTCTTTGCCACAAGCTCAAATTTTCTAATCCCGATATCATTGTAACCTTACAGTGTAAACCTTTGATATTTCGAACTTAGGTTATTTGACCTAACAGATTTCATAGTTTGAAATATCTAAGATCTAAGACACTGGGTTGCAAGGATAAAGGGATTAGAAAATATCTGAGTTTGAGGCAAAAACTCATTTCTTTATACATTTTTGCAAATCTATACAAAAACCTTGATCTAAATTTATCCTTTTTTGCAAAGAACCTAGATCTACACACAAATTTGATGCATCCCTAATAATCCTCTCTCTATATATATATATAGTTTTTTCTTTCCCTTAACATTTTCTTTCTTTTATCTCTATAAGTCATGAAGATCACTGCTCTCAGGATAAATAAATAAATAACAATCAGTGAGCCTTATTTTTCATCCTTTAAATGAAGTTTTCTGCTCTATTTATGAAAAGATCGTTGCTCTTCTTAAAAGATCGACGAAGAAAAGATGGTTTTATTGTCCAGAAAATCTCCACTCTATGTAATGGATCCCCTGTTCCCAATAAAAGATTTAGGTTCTCTCCCAAAATCTCATAATATCATCTGTTCTACTTTAAAGATTGCTGCTATTCTAAAAGAAACATGCCTCTTTAATAAAAAACTTCAATCCCCCCCTTATTTCTAAAAAGATCTTTCCCAAAAATCTCGTTAAAATTAACACTCCAGAAAAGATCCCGATACTCTCTCTAAATGATCCCTACGCTCTCTAAATGATCCCTATTCTCTTTGAAAGATCCCAAATCTCTCTAAATGATCCTAAGTCTCTGTAAATAATCCCAAATCTCTCTAAATGATCCCAAGTCTCTGTAAATAATCCCAACTCTCTCTAAATGATGATCCCAACTAGATCCTGTTTTGTACGGCCCTGATTGTTCATGGTTTAATTCCGACTGAAACTGCTCGAATTCGGAATACATCTCATTCCACTAATTAGAAACCCTGCAGGGATGTATAGGACAAAATTGTGTTGGAGAGGTTAACCATTGACGCCGTAAAAGTGAAAATAGTTTTTTTTTCAGTTTTGGTTCAAATAAATTTTTATATTGTGAACTATATAATCTAGATGAGTTGTTAAATTAAGTTTGAGTCATGCAGGACGAAAGAAAGTGAAAAGACTAAAGATTTTAGCTGTTACTTTATCTCCAGTTCTCCTGTTAGTCTATTCTATCATTTTATCTCATTTTCTTAAGTTTTTCTTTTCTTTAAATCCCAAAAGCCAATCTGATAACTTGGTTTCTATTCAATTGTTCTGAACTCAAAACTAATGCATTTAAAATCTATTCAGATCTCGCTAAGTCGTACCCATCCTCCTTGTCGGCTAAAGTTTGGTTTTTGACCACAGCTACACTTTTTTAAATAATTTCTTGGTTTTATTTTGGTGGGTTTCCAGTATGTCTACCCAGGAAGAAACCTCAGATCCTTGAATTCATGCAAGGGACTCTGTGATCAGTTGATATGGCAAAGCATTATCCTGAATAAAAGTTTTAGTCTCTGAAGTTGTTTTGTCGTTCTTTTATTTTTTTTTGCTACTTTTCCATGAAAACTGTTAATTTGACCTTCATGAAATCTCTAGGGGGACAATTGGATTATTTTACAGTTGTGATATACTGTAACGATTATGCCTGTTTACTTAAAACTTCTGTTCATGCAATCTTCTGTTAATTTGACCTTCTTGAAATCTCTAAGGGGACAGAATGGATGATTGTAAGAAATCTAGATGATGATTACTTTACTCTAACTCTAATACGAGTCTAACTGACTCTCTATCTCTCTAGCCAAAACTCAAGGCTCAAAGCACAACTGTGTAAAACAACGAGTAGTACTCAACTGATTTATTTCTATATACAGGTGAATGAACTGACCGGGATAGCCCGATACGGTCAACTTACAAATCGTTAAGAATTAATAATAATCATAGATAAAGTAGATAGCATTA
>NW_019397616.1:51465-53198 GCF_000591075.1 Eurytemora carolleeae | reverse complement strand
CATAAATTATCAAAATTTCAAAAATTTGCCTCCAAACAAAATTCGATTTCCAAAAAATTTTCAAAATCCACGAAATGTTTTTATAAAATACAATTTTTATTAAAGTTTTTTTGTTTTTGTTTTACAATGTACACAATAGAAATAGAAGATGGGCGCGAAGTGTCCTAAAAACCTAGATTGTAGATTGTACCCTGAAGCACTCTGTATATCCTGTTACCATCACTTTCCATAAAAATATTTGGGAATTACAAATTGGTGTTTTTGCCATTCCTCCCTCCAATGGATCATCAGCTGTTTAGTTTTAAACCATATAAACATAATCTCTTTTATACTGTTTTACACAAAAGAAAATTATGCAAAACTAGAATAAAGTGCAACCCAGAAAAGCTTCTATATAAGTTCTAAATATTTTTGTTCAAAATAAAAATTCTATTTGGTTTGGCAACTTTTTTTGCAGAATCTTTCCTACTTTCTGAAAGATTTTACATCGGTATGTTTAAGGATATCTACTCGATATAAAGCAATATTTATTAATACTTATTTTGACTCAAACTCCTAACTTAATGAATATAGAAAAAATATGCCGGTTTAAGAAAGTTTTAGATAGATATTTGCAATCATCCAGAACAAAAAGTTTTATCAAAAATTAAACTTTAAAAGTTTTTAAAAATATGCAACAAAAAATCATTTCTTACACCCCTAGGCTTAGTTACGCCAATATAATTCACCAAAACCATACTGCAGTCCTTCAATTATCATACAGGGAAATTTTCATCTTTCTAAACATCCCAGGGAAAGATTTGACAGGTTCTTTTTGCGAAAATTAAAAAAGACAAAATTTTTGAGAATACATAAAGCATATTCCACGAAATATATATTTAAAGCAACCTGATGTATAATTTTAAGAACAACTAGGAGCCAATTCATAGATTTGCTTGTAAGTTTTTAATACTTTCTTAACCCTATAGTTTCAACATTTCAAAGTTCCAACTACCTGATCTGAAACAAATCTAAAATGGACGTAGTTAAATCTCTCCAACAGAATCCTATCCATGGAGACACTGATCCAACCTCCAGGATCAACTTCTCCTCACTACCTCCGCTGAAGACTACACCAACCCCACTGCTCAAGACAAACTTATGCAGCTTAACAAGGAAAAGCTGCGGGATTCAGGCCATCATGAAGAACACAACAATGGACTCCTTCAATCACCAAGTCTCTGTCAAGTACCTCTACAAAAAGAACCTCACAGAACAGAATGACGCCACCAAAAGAATCCCAACCTATAACTTTTTGATGTCCGCCACTAGCACTTCAACCAAGGTTAGAATGACCACTGACAGCTCTATGCGCACTGATACTGGCCTCACAAATCCTGCAGAGCCTGGAGACAGAATCCTGAACCCATTGCCACCTGGAACTCCATCCTCTCATCCGTCATCGGTGCCCTTGTCATCAAGGGCTTTGCCACTGCCAAAGAAACAATTATCGCCACCAACAAGCTGAAGCACCTCGTCATCCATCCCCTGGACGGCGTCGATTACGTCTCAGACTTTAGTTTTCCGATCCCAAATCCTAGGGTTCCATCAATCTGCAAGAAAAGTATCTTGGCAACCAGGTGCGCAACTAGGGGGGGGGGCAAGGGGGCAAGGCCGCCCCTAGCCCGATTAAGGGGGGGGGGCATGCCCCTCCCCTAAGAATTGTCTTCCCCCCCTGTAGGGTGGGGGGGCAA